>NC_039365.1:7405957-7451776 GCF_003573695.1 Papaver somniferum | reverse complement strand
CAAAAAAAAAAAAAAAAAATCCAATCCAATTCATTTCAATTCCATCTACAGACACATTCAACCAGAGACTCGTTAACCACCAAGTTCACCAACACAGATAAACAACAATCCTATGCAATCTGTTCAGAAATCTTACATCAACATTTCAACTAAGTAACTTGAATTGACTGTTGTTATCAATATTAATGCTCCTAAAAGAATAACAAACTACACAGAACCTTGCTAACCATCTAAATCAACCAGAACCTCATTAACCACCAAATAAACACAGATAAACAAACAATACTATCCAATGTGTGACTTTTTCAGAAATCTTACATCAACATTATATAACTATCCAATAACTTCTCAGTGACAGTACCTTATGCAAAGTATTTGGTCATAGAATTGATTCGGTCAGGATTGGAATGGGATGGGTTGGGCTTCTTTTCAGAGCCTAATAAACTGTAAAAGGTTGGAATGGGCTGGGCTTCGGTCAGGATTTATCAAACATCAGCCCGTTAGGCTTAGTCTAATGGTACCCAAGATTCAAATTTCACAGCTGAAAAACGTCGCCAAAAGAGGTGATTAAAGATAGTGTTAATTAGTTTCGTTGAATGTGATATAGAATGAACATAGGGATTTGGCGTCCCAAATATTCCAGAAACGCCAAATGGTTAGGCATCTAGGAAATATTTTATGGAAATTTAAACGTCAGGGTCATGTAGACTGTAAGATTCATAATTTTGTTGGTCATCTGATGAGTTGATAGATCAGACCCTAAATGGTTTGGCGTATGATGGTATATTATTTGGTGTTTTTGACTTGGATTTTGAATTCCCATAAGGCTTGGATGTTGAATTTTGGTGACGTATCGTTGGTGTGAATGTTGAATCTTGGGCAACGATTAGAATAAGCTTTGTCATAAAGAAGAAGAAAACAAAAAATCATAGTATTACCTATAACTAGTATGCATTCCTCCTCTGACCATACCCATTGTAAAGGGTCTAACTCTCCCTCCCTCCGACGAAGATGAAATACAAAACTCAATAGTACTTGCAACAAAAACGTCTAAAGGTACCCATCCCATGCCAACAAACTAAGAGCATTGGTAGGTCAAGAAACAAGCCTACAATTATAAACTGCAAGTTCACAGTGTCCTAATGCAGCACAGGGCAAGCACAGGTCGATCCACAGGGACAAGGTGGGTGTAGATTTGAAGCTATAATCTTACTACAACTGACTTAGAACAAGAGTAACCAAAAAAGGGGGTTTTGTTTTGTCGATACGACTGAGAGGTCGGTAGCGACTGAAATAAAAAAAAAACGAAAGAATAGAGTAATCTTACAAGCAGATAAATAGGATTCTAGGGAAGTCGAATCCACCTCTTAACCTATACTAAGTCAATCCAGTTTAAATACTACTCTTGTACCTTGTACAGATATCGGTGAACTTCTAGGCTCTGCCGACTATCCAGATAGCTGTGAAGATTCTAGTCTGTTGCACATCAAAGGGTGGTTTTTAGGAGGATGGTTTAGTGTCACTAAGATATTACCTAATCCTAGTATTAGTTACCCTCTCACAAAACATCTAAGCACAGATCAATCACTTAAATGAGTAAGCAATTATGATATGGATATTCTAATCACAACTAAGGTGTCCCTCCAAAGTACTAACTGTCTGATTAAAGCACAACTAGTCAAAGGATCGAACAAAAGTCAGTTAAACATGAGTTGCAGCACAATCGACATAGTGATGTTCTAACTACAATGGATACATGGCATACACTGTGAAAGAAAAATGATGAAGTGCTCAGATTATATTTATCCAAAACATTATAGCATAACAAGAACAATACCAGAACTTGAATTAAACTGAGCAATAGATTAATGGTTTCATCTAAACCCTAACTATGAAATTAAAACATCACGGAGATGATAAAATCAAACATGAACTACTGCTTGGTGCACTGGCTAATCTGGGCATGAGTTTTACATAACAATTCTCATCCCTATTTATACATGAATTTCACCCAATTCGAATTCAATTTGATAATTAATGGAGACCCAACTCACCAAAACGCGTTTTCCCTCTTCAATTCATCTCTGAACTTCATTAATTTGATGTTTCCTCCACTGTAGGTGATAAACCTAACCCATCTCTCTCAAGCCTAGCTTCTAGGGTTACTATTCTTGATAAGAAAGAAGATAAGGGTGGGAGAGATAGAGATTAGAGATTCAATTGATTTTAATTAAGGTGGTGGTTATGTGCACAGATGTAGGGGCGACTGGAGATGGAAGTGGCGAAGGTGATATGAAAGAGAGAAAGATAAGCAAATGGGGTTGAGTTCTGTTCGATGGGTAAGAATAGAAGAGGTGTCTTGGATGTTGAGCAGTTGCTTCAGATATTGATGTCTTCAAGGATGAACAGTTGGATATTGGAGAGGTGTAGCAGATTTGATGTAACGGGTTCGGATATGGGTCAGGGATTTTGGGTCTCTTGATTCTGCTAATCCCATATCTTCTTTGAACCAAAACCTTCAATCAAGACCACTGTTGCGCAAACGGATTGCAGCACGAGCACAAGCGGGTTGCAATAGCCTTTCGCGAGATATTTCTTCTACGTTTCTCATTGCTTTTACACCTCTGGTCACCAATTTAATGCTCTTTGGGATTTTCAATTCATCCAAGCTTTATTTAGTACCTAAAAACACAAAATTAATTAGTATAAGTATTTATTCTTGAAAAAAATGCAAACTCCAAATTTGGGATAAATAGAGAGTTAGAGTACAAAAGATTAGTTAAATGCCAATAAAAAGAATGTAGAAATATGCAATATTTGGCACTCATCAAATACCCCCAAACCTGAATTTTACTTGTCCTCAAGTGAAACAGAAATTAAGAAATCCTAACTATACCACTGTCGCTGGTCTCTCGAATGCATTCAACGAATGCAATAAGCCTTTAAACCCCTAGGTGTCCCTAATGGACGAGTTTTAGTCTTGTGAGGGTTCACCATAGGTGTACCCACAAAACCTTCTCCAAATTCAGAGCGTATCAGAGTCTTAAGCATCCTAGAAGCTATGAGGGCATAGAGTTTCTGCATGCTAGTAACACGAAGTTAGAAATACCAAAGAACGACATTCTCATCCTTAAGAGTTGAGCGAGAAATAACCATACCAAATGAAAGAATTCGGGTTCGAGAGTGATCACAAGCCTCGACTTCTGCCTCACCAAATAGGGTTTTATGATAATTGCACTTAAAAGACCGCTATTTTAGTCTCTTATGTGTGCAGGTAGGGATAAAGAGAGAAATCCTGCACATGTTGAAATGTGGGAAGGATAACCTTCCGAAATAATTTCTGGAGACTCCATAAAATTGTGGGAATAAGAATCTTTTTCTGATGATCTCTAAGAAATGAAATCAATCATTAGCAAGGATGGGAGTACTCACTTACCTTCACATCCGATCAGCAATCAGCACCACTCTCACAGCATCCATAGAAACGTCTTCGTCTTCAGTCTTCAACTGTTGATGATGAACTTCTGAACTTCGTAGAACCTTGACAATTTCTGCTCTTCAAATTCTTGTTGCTTGAATTTTCCTCTAATTTTTCTTTTTTACCGTGGTGTTCGTTAAAAAAAACTAAAAATAAACTACAATGATATACTTTTTATTTATTTATTTTGGGTTGGCGCCCAGCTTGTCGCCAGGCTTCCTTCCAACGACCTGTAAACTATTATTATTATTATTATTATTATTATTATTATTATAGAAGGGAGCCACTAAGGCATTTATTAATCAAAATCAATATTACAAGAGATGGTGGGTAGCCTAGCAACAAGTTGTGCATTTATTATTATTATTATTATTATTATTCAATTGCAATTATTATTATTATTATTATTATTATTATTTATTTTATAAAAATAGTCACCTCTGAGGGCCTTTAAAACAGGAAATTATTCATACAGAGTTTGTTGGTAGGCGAGCTACCAACTGGGCACCAACACCCTTTTGAATTGCAATGCCTACCCTATGAAATAAAAAGTTGCCAGTTCTTCAGTCTCTTTAGGAATGTGGTAGTATCCTCTCCTAGTTCACCTAGGGTGGTGAAAGCTAGAACGCCTAACTCGTATGCATGGGCTTCACAGGTAGCCAGGTATTTGTTGAGTTTGCGAATAACCGCTCTGGAAATTTCCTGTCCGGGTATGAAGTATCGAATGTCACTCGTGAAAGGGGATATGCCTGTGATGTCGAAACATGTGTCCTTCCCGTTGGTCCAATTGTAACTAGTAAATCAGCAGGTAGCATAGCGGTATTGTTCTCCGAATAGAGGCCGAGTGAGGCTTCTTTCCTGACTGAAATTCCATCTCTAAAGCAGATGTCGAACAAGATCGTGGCGAAACCTAAGACCCACTTCGCTAGCACAATGGAGTGCATGGTCCCCGTAGATGTTCATTTCTCTATTGCAGCAGGTACAACGGGTTCCTACTTCGAACAATGGGATGCCATACCGGTAGCTGAGTACGCATCTGAATTGGATAAGGCTGATGGTTTGGTTCAAGCCATAGATGGGTATCTCCAGTAAGTAATCTTGTGCATGCTTTATCTTTTTGCTTTGATAGAGCACCGTGTCTCTTACGGACATATCAAAGGAAGTAGGAATTTGTTTCTTGATCTCCTCAAAGTATGTGATAGCCAGTAAATGCATAGTATGCACAGAATGGGGGGCTTTAGGGTCGAAACTGAGAGGAGAGGATTGAAGTCCATAAACCTGGTTGTATGTCTGTAAAGCTAATTGAGAAGTAGCATACGGACCTGTGGCAGCAACGTTTTTCAGGATGGTGCGTTGAACCGATTATTATTATTATTTTATTTTATTTTTAGTCAGTGAAATATTCAAAGATTCATTCTATTTTTTATTTAGGATTCGTACAAAACCTTGGTTGGTAGCCTAGCAACAAGCTGAGCTCCAACATCTTTTTGAATAGCTACACTCAATTTATGAAAAATAAAACTACCCACACCACTACTAGCATCATTACAAACTAAACAATTTCTCAGACGCTTAAAAAAACACAAGATATCCTCACTAAGCTAACACAAGATTTTTGATTTTATTTTTGATTTTTTTCACAATAAAATACAACCTGAAAATATAACAGCAAAATAAATAATGAAACTACCAAAGCCCTGGATGAAGGACTTTATCACTCAATTTTCCAAAACTTGCATTGTCTTGATTTCATAAACTTCACTAATTCTCATCTTATTTTCTTTTCTTTTCTCTTGTAAAATACCTCTTCAAATGTGTATAGAATTCGAATTTTACTTTTCCTTGTATTGTTGCATGTAAACCTCGGACTATATCAACTTTCTTCATATATTCTGACGTTGCTCTGCTCATTGATGATGATATGTTTCTATGGATCTGTTGATGTTGTCGAGAGAGAGAATGGTGCTAACTGCAAATCGAACTACCAGAAGGAGTTTTCATCTTTAGACGTCATCCTCATGATTGACGGAATTAGCAATCAAGAGATCAAAAATAGTGCTGAAATTGGTGCGGAGTTGGGTAGCTCACCATTCCTACCCGAAATTTACGTACGATGACACACACTCTAAAAAGACTTTTTAGATAATCACAAAAATTGAAAGTCGGTGCATCGCTTGATGCAAACATAGGTATTCTCCACTAAGGGTGATCAGAACTGTACTACCAAATATCTTCGCAGCACCTAATTTTCCCACCGGCATGGTTAAATCCAAGTTTTACGCTCTAACAACTAAGAAACCCGATTGTGTTCTCTAGTTCTTCCAAGTTCAGTTATTTCGGTCAGACTCTCTATGTAAACGTTGCTAGGAGCATGCTAGTGACTCTAAGATCTCTAAAAGTTGGAGGCTTTATACAAATATTTACAAAAAATTTGAATTTTTGAATTTTTGATTTTTGATTTTTAAATGCAAAAGACTAAAAACTCTATATGCAAAACACCCCTCCAAACCTAAATCTAACATTGTCCTCAATGTTTCAAAAGATGATAAGAATTTAAACAGCCACAAACCATGAAAACTATGATGAGTAGAGAAAAGGGAAGAGATTACCGGATGTCGGCGAAAGCAAGATTAGTGCTTCATTATTCACGGCTAGAATCCAACATTAGCTGACATTATATTGGATCAGCACAATGTATGCAAGATAAAAGAAGACTCAACTGACTCAAGATAAAAAATATAACATTACCTACTGGATTATATATATGGAGAATTCACCATACATTAACAATAGAAAGAGTTGAGGATCAACCCAAAAGACTGAATGCAGAAATTTTAATATCCTCACATAATTATAATAGGACAGTTTTGCCAGCGAGGCTGCCAGACAAAATGAACTACCGCCAAACCTTGATTTTACAACAAATACACTTTTGTACACAAAATCCTGTAATTTCAAGGGTTCATCATGCACAAGGTCTAGCTCAAAATGAATTGTGCTAGGAACGACCAGAGAAACATGAGCTCATTCCAACTGTGGCTCCTTAAACACATTATATTTAGCTGCAAAATGGTCCAAAAGGATTTGAGAAGCACACAGTTCCAATCCTAGATTAGGAACTCTCACAAAATTCGGTTTTACAATTACTTTACAAAAATAATCTAGGTTGGGTGCAAGGTTATCAGTTTTTGACATGGGGAGGGATCAAGACACGTCTAAGTTACATTCATTTTTAATCTCAAAAGTTTCATTACGAAGCCTAGTATTTTCCCAGTCAGAAACAGATAATGCAGAATCATGCTCACGGTCATTGAACAAATTAAGAAAACCCAACTCAGTATCATCAGCATCCAAAGTACCCAAATCAGTATCACAAGAAGAGTCATATTGCGACCTAGGAGGGGAAACAAACACATTATAATTATTTTCATGCATAAGATTATTGGTGTCAACAAACAATTCAACCTTCCCTAGGTCATGCTCATCTTCACAGAACAGTTGTACCAGCCCTAAATCAGGATTAAAAGGGGATGAACATAGACTCTGATGTATATGAAAGTCAGAAGAAACACCATGTGTGCATGGCTTTATCATGGGGTCTAGTGTTTTTGAGCTACTTGACTCCACATCTAAAGTATTAAAGTAAACAGATTCCTCTAACATCATATTGTAGTCATCATCATCGTCAAAACATGATTAGTTTATCCTATCAGTAAGCATAGTATTTTGATTCCTTCCACTTCCCTCTAAAACAGGTAAATATTCATTTTGTGAACCATGGATTGGAAAAGAAACACTATTTGCATAATTTAATTCATTAGGACCAACAAACAATTCATATTGACATTCCTCCCTTCCTTCATTTTGTAAATGAATTAAATTCATATTTAGATATGTATTAAGTTGCTCAATGGAAGGAGGGTGTTCAACAGAGGATATCCTCATTTCAGATGCATATTCAATACATGATTGTGCATGAGGTTCACTAACAATTGGACATTCAGAAGTTTGTCCATATGGATTACCTTGGAGATGGTTATCAGTCCATGGAAAATTTGGGTCATTTATGTATTCTGGGTCACAAGTCTGCAAATAGGGGTTGTTTTCATACATTTGATGGAAATAATTAACATGGTCTTTCTTATACTGCCTAAAAGCATGTATTTCAGGGGCAGTGCTCAGTTAAATGACTTGTGCAGCCACAGACGACGCAAACGGAAAGTTCAACTTGCCTAGTTGGCATAGACATGACAGATTTATCATATACATGCATCTCTAAAGCAGTGATTTGAGCCTCTAACTGATCCAAAAGTGATGAACGTGTGAGTTGGGCATTATAAAAATGTTTATTTTCACCCTATGGAGAATGATACATGTGCGAATAATGACTAGGGTCTGTATATTCAATCTCAGGACCCTGAAAAGGTCTGTAATATGTCCTATAATTATCAACATCATGGTTTATGGGAGGCTCATAATGTAAAGCATGCTCATAAGCAAGTTTTCTAATGGATTCGTGCTCATCCCCAGTTGCATACCAAAATCCAGACATCTTTAGAGTGACAATCAGATTCAGGGCCGAGATGATGCTTTAAAGGAATGGCAACAGAATCAAATATGCACATAAACAGACACAGTATCATGCAGATATCGAGAGAACCATAGTGAAACATTGCTCAGGTAGGCCAAAATGTTATACTAACCAAGCAAGCTTTAGTGCATAATTCTGGGAAGAAGGATTTAATTAAATGGATATCCATATTATGCACAGCAAACAGACTTTACATGCACAAAAACACACTATCCATTGATGGGTTGTGTTAACGATTTCAACAAGCAATGAATTTACTCAACTACCACAGTGTCATGGACTAAAATACCAGATGTTGCAGGGTTGTATAAGGCTATGTGAAGTACTGGTTCAGTAATCATTCATGGCAATTAACCAAGGCAGAGCATCAATCAACCAGTTTTGGCTATCAGCCAACTAAGCAATGTGTAACTCATGGAAACAGGTAATTATGCGCACAGATGTCTTAACTATGCAAGCATATATATAATTATCAACAGTCCCTATATTGAAAGAAGCATACACAAAGAGATGACAATTTAAGCATGTAAAAATGTCGCTCAGATATCACAGGATAATACTCTAAAAGATACTCTATGTTGCAGGGATTGGACAATGTTTAGTCAAGCAGCTAGGTTATCAGGCTATCATGGTTTATCATTCATACAAATATAAAGTATAATGAGGTTCGAGAATGACACCAACCGGGTTTGGCCATAAAGTATAAAGTTATACGAATGACTCAAATTTAAAACAAATATATACACATCTCACAGATGCAGTTATGCGAATGACAATGGAATGATAAAAACGATAGTTACTACAGCTAATATGATAGACAACTAAGATACAACTACAACAGCAGGCTACAACTTATAGTAACAAATGAACTGAGAAAGATGACGCAAGCTGAGAATGTTAAAAACAAAAGAGAACTTCACAGATTCACAATCTAAACTACAGGATGCAATTTAGCTACAAATGATGATGAAAAAGGCCTGAAATGTTACAAGTTACACTAAGTTAAACTACTAGATAATGATACAAAGTTGCCTAACTTAACAAAAGCACCTGAAAGAATGGAGATAAAACAGAATGGAAGTAGTCTGAAAAGATGATGCAAAGATGGATGAAGTTTACAAACTAAAATTACGGAACAAGGCTGGTTGCAGGTGCATACAATGATGCAGTTATGTTAATGAAAATGAAGTAATTATAACTACAGTTACCACTACACTAAGATACAGAATGCAGTTTATATGAAATGCAACTAACTAGTATTATACTATAACAGTAAAAGTAAATCTAAACAAGCATATATACAACCTAAACTGAAAACTAGTAAATTGAAGATGCAGAGATTAAAACTACAGCTAGTGCGATATAGAACAAGCTACATCTACAATAGCAGAAGCACAAAAGAAAATCTAACACATATTTACAATATTAACTGAAACCAGTGAAGTAAAGATAGAAACTTCAGTTACACCGCTACCGATTCCCCGGCAGCGGCGCCTAAAACTTGGTAGGTCGGGAAACAAGCCCACAATTATAAACTGCAAGTGCACAGTGTCCTAATACAACACAGGACAAGCGCATGTCGATTCACATGGACAAGGTGGGTGTAGATTTGAAGCTATGGTCTTACTACAACTGACTTAGAACAAGAGTAACCAAAAAGGGGGGATTTTGTTTTGTCGATACGACTGAGAGGTTGGTAGCGAATGAAATAACAAAAATGAAAGAAAAGAGTAATCTAACAAGAAGATAAATAGGATGCTAGGGAAGTGGAATCCACCGCTTAACCTATACTAAGTCAATCCAGTTTCAATACTACTCTTGTCCCTTTTATAGACATCGGTGAACTTCTAGGCTCTGCCGACTATCCAGATAGCAGTGAAGATTCTAGTCAGCTGCACATCAAAGGGTGGTTTTTAGGAGGATGGTTTAGTGTCAGTAAGATAATTACCTAATCCTAGTATTAGCTGCCCTCTCACAGAATAACTAAGTACATATCAATCACTTAAATGAGTAAGCAATTCTGATATGGATATTCTAATCGCAACTAAGGTGTCCCTCCAAAGTACTAATTGTCTGATTAAACTAGTCAAAGGATCGAACAAAAGTCAGTTAAATATGAGTTGCAGCACAATCGACATAGTGATGTTCTAACTACAATGGATACATGGCATACACTGGAAAGCCTAATGATGAAGTGCTCAGATTATATTTATCCCAAACATTATAACATAACAAGAACAATACCAGAACTTGAATTAAACTGAGCAATAGATTAATGGTTTCATCTAAACCCTAACTATGAAATTAGAACATAATGGAGATGATAAAATCAAACATGAACTACTACTTGGTGCACCGGCTAATCTGGGCATGAGTTTTGCATAACAATTCTCATCCCTATTTATACATGAATTTCACCCAATTCGAATTCAATTTGATAATTAATGGAGACCCAACTCACTAAAACGCGTTTTTCCTCTTCAATTCGTCTCTGAACTTCATTCATTTGATGTTTCCTCCACTGTAGGTGATAACCCTAACCTATCTCTCTCAAACCTAGCTTCTAGGGTTACTATTCTTGATAAGAAAGAAGATAAGAGTGAGAGAGATAGAGATTAGAGATTCAATTGATGTTAATTAAGGTGGTGGTTATGTGCACAGATGTAGGGGCGACTGGAGATGGAACTGGCGAAGGTGATGTGAAAGAGAGAAAGAGAAGCAAATGGGGTTGGGTTCTGTTCGATGGGTAAGAAAAGAAGAGGCGGCTTGGGTGTTGAGCAGTTGCTTCAGATATTGATGTTTTGAAGGATGAGCAGTTGGATATTGGAGAGGTATAACAGATTTGATGTAACTGGTTCGGATATGGGTTAGGGATTTTGGGTCTCTTGATTCTGATAAGCCCATATCTTCTTTGAACCAACACCTTATATCAAGCCCACTGTTGCGCAAACGGAGTTCAGCATGAGCTCAAGCGGATTGCAATAGCCTTTCACGTGATATTTCTTCTACGTTTCTCATTGCTTTTACACCTCTGGTTACCAATTTCATGCTCTTTGGGATTTTCAATTCATCCAATCTTTATTTATCACCTAAAAACATAAAATTAATTAATATAAGTATTTATTCTTGAAAACAATAAAAACTCCAAATTTGGGATAAAATAGAGAGTTAAAGCACAAACAATGAGTTAAATGCCAATAAAAAGATGTAGAGATATGCAATATTTGGCACTCATCAAGCATCTCCAATGGTGTTTGAGTATAAATCCTATGTGGAAACCTAAAAAAATAGGTTTTTAGTTAACGTTATATACATATAAAATCATATTTTGAGTAACATCTCCGGTAGCGTTTGTATCTATATTTATATTTATAAAAATTGTCATTTAATTATAGGTTACTTAATCTAAAAAGTGGGCCAAAATAATTTTAAAACAGAAAACTGATGATGTGGGTATGAATGGAAGTATCTAAATTTAGATATTCTCATCCAAACTGAAACTGACAACTCACACCAATTTTTGATTATGCAACTACCATTGGAGAGTTTTTTTTTATATATATTTTAGAGTATCTAAAATCTTATGTGGTACCAGTTTTTTTAGATACCCAAACTCTAATCGAGATGCTCTAAAGTAAAAAAACATGATACTACTTTTACAACAACAAAAAAAAGATCAGTATTATCACCATTTCGATTTGGCCTACAAAAAAATAAACGAAGGTACTACTTTTCTTGGGATGGAGGCAGTGTCAGGGTGAAAATAGTATCAGCCATCAAGTGCAGTAACATCCAAGAAAAAAGACATATCTTCACCTTTTCGATTTGTCCTAATAAACAAAGTGAAAGTAACACTTTTTCTAGGATGGGAATGCTACCAAACCTAAAGAATTTATTTTTTTGACAAAGGTAGTGTCAATGACTAAGTACATTATAGTGGTGTACCATAAAAAATATGATCCTTTCACCTTTTCGATTTGGCCTAAAATAGTGAAGGTTTCATTTTTTTTTGGGACATAGGTATTACATTATTGTTGCGGTCAAAAAAGTGATACTTTCACCTATCCGATTTTAGCCTGAAACAAAATTAAGGTATCAATTTTCTGGATGGAGGTATTATTAAACTGATAGAATTTGTTTGTTGTACAGAGGTAGTGTCAAACCGATACTTATACCTTTTTGGGTTGGCCTATAAAACAAAGTGAAAGGGTACCGCCAAACTGATTTCTAGAATGGTGGTAGTGTCGGTGACAAGTGCATTACTATGGCATCACAGAAAAAATGACATTTCCACTTTTTCGACTTGGCATAAGGCCTGTTCCTATGCACTTGGAAAGCATCAGAGTTTTCCATATAAGCACCCAATATGGGTATGCCAAAGTGCCAAACATATATGGCTATATGTCAATTATAACGTATAGGCATACACGACAGACTTTCCAGCGAGCGACAAAGAAGAGCAATAGCGTATCCATCGCTAGATGATAAAATTCTCGCTCGTTGGTCATTCCAGCGCCAACGCTAGTCAAGATCTCGCTCGCTAACTTAAACATCGCTCATCAATTCCTCATCCAATGGCTACTATTCCCCCTTAGATGAAATATTGATGAAGCTCTTAGCAATCCCTTTTGGGTGAATCCAATGCGTAAAGAGTTAAATCAATTTCAAAGACAAGACGTATGAGAAATAGTACCTTGTCCCTCCAATATCAATATTGTTGGTACCAAATGGATATTCAAGAATAAGTCTGATGAATTTGGCACAATTATCAGAAATAAGGCCAAACTTGTCGCTCAAGGATATTCACATATTGAAGGTATCGACTTTGAATAAACCTTTGCTCATGTGGCACGCCTTGAGTCCATTCGGTTGTTATTAGCTCATGCTCGCTTTCTTAAGGTTAAGCTGTTTCAAATGGACATAAAATATGCGTTCCTAAACGGAAATTTAAAGGAAGAGGTCTATGTCTCTCAACCTAAGGGTTTTGAAAACCCTGATTTCCCAGATCATGTCCTTAAGCTTAAAAAGGCATTATATGGGTTAAAAGAAGCACCTCTTGCTTGGTTCGAAAAACTAACTACTTCTCTTCCTAGGAACGGCTTTTCGAGAGGTGGAGCTGATAAAACCTTGTTTACCAAATGGAGTGGGAAAGATGTTGTCATTTCTCAAGTCTATGTAGATGATATCATCTATGGTTCAACTTCTGAGAAACTTGCAAAATATTTCCAATTCTCTCTTGGCAAAGAATTTGAAATGAGCAATGTTGGTGAATTAAAGTTCTTTTTAGGATTACAAATTCAGCAACATAAGGATGGAATTTACTTACCTCAAGAAAAATATGCCAAGGATCTTGTCTCAAGGTTTGGTCTGGATAAGTCAAATCCAAAACTGACACATATTCCCACCACTGGCAAACTACATAGAGATGAGAAAGGAGTAAATGTGGATCAAAAACTGTATCAATCTGTTATTGGTAGACTTTTATATCTTACAACTACTAGACCTGATATTGCGTTTAGTGTGGGTTGTTGTGCTAGATTTCAGACTAATCCAAAGGAATCTCATCTTGCAGCTACAAAAAGGATCATACGATATGTGAATCACACGGTCGGGTATGGTCTATCTTACACTTTTGATACTAACACTGATCTTTCTGCTTATTCAGATGTTGATTGGGCAGGATGTGTGGAAGACAGAAAAAATACATCAGGGGGTTTCTACTATGTAGGACTGAATCTTGTGGCCCAACATAGCAAGAAACAAAATTCACAATCCATGTCCACATGTGAGGCAGAATATATTGTTGTCGGCTCATGTTGTACTTAACTCCTCTGGATGAAACAAATGTTGGTTGATTATGGAATTGATACTGGAATAATGAAGATCTTTTGTGATAACTCTAGCGCGATTTGAATCACTGAGAATCCCGTTGAGCACTCAAGAACAAAGAACGTTGATATAAGGTACCATTTTATTCGAGATCTATATGAAAATGGTATCATAAATATGGAATTTGTGCCTTCCGAACAACAATTGGCTGATATTCTTACCAAACCATTAGACACTGCTACATTTCAACACTTACGGCAGTCTATTGGTGTTGTTTTGGTTCATTAATCATTTCTAAACCTCTTTCCCCTGTGCTTATCTCGATCTTTTGGGCAATTGAGTTTAGAATTCCAGTAAGTGTTAGCTTGAATTTTACATTTGTTTCAGTAGTTGATGTTCTGTTGGGTTTTGTAGTGTAAGGTCCAAAGAAATCTTTCTTTTCTTGTGAAAGTAAGGTCACTCTTGTTGTTCTTTCGGGAATGACATTTTATGGGGGAGAGTTCTTAATTGAACTTGTGCTTAATTTCCAAATCTTTGTGGGGTGCGGCTGTGGAATATTATAGGGGTTATCTTGTATCTTTATAAACTCCTTGATGAATGCATTTAGTTTCGTCTATATGATTGCATCTAAAAAGTTTATATGTGCTTTATTTTAGTCATGAAGCGTCTCTATGGAAATTTCATTAAGATCCCACTAGTTTTCGTACCTTTGCCAATTTTATTGACAAAAAGGGAGAATTAATGTGTAGTTCACACTACAAATACATATGGTTTTCGGATCATTATGTAAGGGGGAGTGGTTTTCATGTGAGATGAAGTATTGACTAAGGGGGAGTGGTACATATCTCCATAGTATTGTTGTCAAAGTTGTGATACAATTGAACTTTAATGTTGTGTAATAATACTATGACATTGTGTAACAATGATTGAGAGCTTTTGTTTTCTCATTATTATGGATACGGATCTTCAAAAACGATGATGCTGCATTGAATATCTTTGGAATCATTGGAGCACTTGGAAGTGACGAAGATTTCGAGTAATGTTGAAGAACCAAGGAGATCATGCATGTAGAAGAGAAGCTGCAAAGTTTATTTATTTTGTATTCCATATGTATTGATAGTTTTGTCAGTAAAATTGACAAAGGGGGAGATTGTTAGAGCACTGCTCGGTCGAGCTCGCAAGCGTTGCTATCTCAAGATTCTTTGTCAAGTTTAGTTGCCAAAACTGAAAAGGCGAGGGTACCCAAATATACCTCAAGCTAAAAATTTTCCACCTATAAGTCCTTTCTCCGAAAGTGATTGTCTATAGACTGAGTCGAGACAATACAACTAATCGGTTCACACTTCGTGTGATCGTCTATGGATATGAGATCGAGACAATATAACAACGGAAATATGTTTACTTGATAAGAGGTTCGGACTTAACCAAACACAATAGGATTACTATCAAGTAAATATGAATTAACATTTGTGTAATTTACTTTAAATTATAATAACAAACAATTATAATTGCGGAAAATAAAAGTAAATGACACAACAAGATTTTGTTAACGAGGAAACTGCAAATGTAGAAAAACCCCGTGACCTTATCCAGAATTGAATACTCTCGGGATTAAGCCGCTATACAAAATCAAACCAACTTCGTATAATTGAGACCAAGAAACTAAACTTATAGTTCACCTAGTTCCGTCTGTACTCCTACGCCTCCAACTTATGAATAAGTCACGTACTTGGAAAAATTCATTTGGTTTGTATTCCAAACAGTAAAGGAACAACAAATCTGTTTGGGAGCAACTCTTTTCAACCAAATTATGTGAATTAGACAGAGTCTCTTCTTTTTATCTCAATAAAATCCTTCGTCGGGTTCTTAGATATATCTTATTATCAACTACCGAAGTAATTGTTAAGATTTTTCAATCAATACTTTTAATCACAAAGAATTGTATTGATGTCGATCTACACAACTAATCAATCTAATCTACCACAACGATAAATCGATTATAGTTGGATCCCCTTTTACCGAAACAAGTATTGTGCACACTAAATATTATGAACCCCAAATCAGAAATCTTCAATATTTTCTTTGTCTTCAAATCTTCTTAGATCTTCAATAAACGCCTGCACACAACAACTTGAATCTCTTGTGATCAATCACACACATAACGGAGTCTGTTAACAATGGATTATCACAAGACGTCTTTAGATCTACAAACAGTCTAAATATCCCTGTCGAAACTTCGATCTAGTTTGAGTGAATCTTATATCAGAAGAGAAGATTCTCAAGCATAAACAAACTAGGTGCAATCAAAGTTCAACCACCGTTAGTCAATCAAATCAATCGAAAACACAAGATAAACCGCAATTTTATATTTTCCCACCAACGGTACTAATAGAGCTTCTCAATCTTAAAGAAGACTTTAAACAGAGCGGCAGTAAGAGATTTCTCCTAATTAGGTTACTCTCCTCTCTGAATAGGCGGCTTCACCAGTAACAACACAACCGAGGAAGTTTGTTGTCATGAAGGATTAGTTTGCTAGAAATCCAAACTTCAAGTATTTATAGACAAGGAAGTTTGGACACCAAGGAATTTCCAAAACCGAAATATTCTCAAGATATGCAATATATTCCAAATTCGGTTTCCATAATTCCTGGATATGCTCTGTCCAAAATATTGACCGAAAGTCTCTTTGGAAAATCTTCAACTAGTAAATGCACATTACTAATTATCATTTTCCTAAAATAAAATTAAAAACCTTAAATAAAAGATTTTTAACTTATTTATGTTTCGATCCTGGGATTTTCTTCCTTTGGCTATTAAGGAATAACTTTGAACAATTAAAGATAAGCGTAACTGCACATGTTCAAAGTATGTCGACATCCTTACTTTGCAAGTCCTCTTTCATACTTACAATCGTGAAACGGATTTTCCACACTTCCAAAAAAGTTTAGAATTGGTTCATCTGACTTTCAAGAACTATGTGATTGATTAAGAACACCCAATCACCAATCATGGGTTTACGGGTTCTACCAAAACAAGTTTCGGTTCCACCTCCATGTGAGTATTGTGCATAGTCACACTATCTTTCCAAAAATTCGGTTGACTAGGTACTAGGATCGGTTCCCCACATATATATGGTATCTAACTTGAATGTGTTGCACATGTCCATAGGATCAGTTCCCCTTTCTGCTAAAACATGTTGCACCTCATACAAGGATCGATTACCCTTTGTGATAGGTTGAACCTTTTACTAGGATCGGTTCCCCTTTACCCAGAGTCGGTCTTACCTATAACAAAAAATCGATCATACCATCTCAGGTGATTACTTAAGATCGGTTTCACTAATAAAAGTCATATCAATACAAAAGTCAGGTCCTTTGTGAATAGTTTTACTAAGAACACAAACAAGTCATGAGAGGTTATACTAATCACACATATTGGTAGTTCAAAAGATATGCAATGAATAACATTAAAAAATAATGCCCGACGATTTCCTTTTCGATTCACAAAACAAGTTCATGAATTTACTTCTTTAAATCGCACATATTGGTATAAGCGATTTTCAAGATATTGAAATAATCAACATGACTTTAGTTACTTGTAAACTTGGCCAAAGCGAAAGCTTACCAACATATATTTCGAGAAATAAATAGGCGAGATAAACTCGGCTCAAAATAGAAAATGTGTATAATCGAAGTCTATATAGCAATACGACTTTTGTCTCAAGATAGGAGATAGAGTAGATAGACTTTTGAGTAATAGTTAAGTTCAAGTCTCCACATACCTTTTAGTCGATGAAATTCCACCAGTTCCTTGAGTATGTATTTTTCTTTGTATGATGAACGACGTGGAGTCTAGAGCTCAAATACACTTTCTATCCTAGTCCGAGACTTAGCTATAAGTATACTAGAATTCAAGACCTAAAGGGGGAGATTGTTAGAGCATAGCTCGGTTGAACCCACCAAGCGTTGGTATGTCAAGTTTGGTTCCAAAGACATAATCACAATAGCATTTAAACGATTATGTCGATGTCTTATCCACAAAGTTTAATGGTTAAGAAATAAACTTCGTATTGTATTCCTTAATACTATGTCTAACTAGAGTGTTCATGCTTCCGACTTGAAAGATACGTTAGGGAATGAAACAGTTCAAGTCAAATATCACTAACCTTAAGTGAAAGGATGATGTTGTCATTGTAGCTTCTTACTTCTTCACTTCTTCAAGTCTTCGTAATACTTATAATGTCTCATATCCTAATAATTTCAAGCTAACCTATACAAAGTTGACTCTAGTACATAATATATAACCTTGAATGGATATAAACATTGTATGTGAACTCATACTTGTGTAGGTCCAAAATCCTTGAACCAAAGTATGCGTACTTTGCTGCTCAGGATAACCGGAACTAAAGTCCACGTACTTGTACGCGTACCGCCGGAATTTCACATCCCGTGAATTTCAGCTGGAGTTTGTGAACTGAAAACAAACTCAATTTGGGTACTGATGTATGCGTGCCAGTATGCATACTTGAGTGGGTTATTTTCTAAAAACAGTTTATTCGTGAACTAAGACATATATAAACTAAGGAATGTATATTTGCAAACTGTGACTGTAATGTTCATGAATCGATTCGAATTATGGTGAGTCATTTGAACAACTCCATGAGATCTAAGCAATTGAACAACTCTCTAACTAGTTCTTTTGAGTCATTTGAACTATTTATGGTGAAGATGAATAAGGTTGATATGAAAGTGCTCATATGGCTAACCAATTGGATAACTACTGTTGAACCAACTAGGTGTACACGTTTAGGTACGGTTACACAAACCTAAATGAACGTGCATTTTATTTGTGTATGACAAGCTAAGTTCGATCTAACGGTTGAAAGATGTTAGCTTGAATCTAATCAGGTTTTCATTTAACGGTGAATATTGAACGCTTTGTTACCAAGGTAACTTAGATTGCAACCCCTGATTTGGAGACTATATAAAGGAGAACTATAGCAACTGGGAAACCTAATACCCATACCTCCTGTGTGATACTAGTTGTATAAGCTAGAGTCGATTTTCCTTTAACCTTAGGTTTCTACCGAGACCCCATAGATTAACAACTTGAAGACTTCATTGGGATTGTGAAGTCAGACCAAACTATTTTCTCTGTAGTTGCATGATCTGATCTTGTTGTTTCTATCGTGATTGAGTGCAATCGTAATATTGGCTTGAGATTAATTTCTCCGATAGGAAAGATAGAAAAGTAGTCACAAACATCTTCGTCTCATCATTTGTGATTCCACAATATCTTGTTTCGCTAGTCGATTAAGATTATTGTGAGGTGATTGATATTTCTAGCCTGTTCTTCGGGAATATAAGTCTGGTATATCAATTGGTTCTTGTTCACCTTGATTTATCAAAAGACGGAACAAAACTTGTAGGTATTTATTAAAGTCTTCGACTTTGGGTCGTAGTAACTCTTAGTTGTGGGTGAGATCAGCTAAGGGAATCAAGTGCGTAGTATCCCGCTGGGATCATAAACGCAAGGAGCGCAACCATACCTTGGATCAGTGTGAGATTGATTGGGGTTCAACTACAGTCCAGACCGAAGTTAGTTTGTAGTAGGATAGTGTCTGTAGCGGGCTTAATGCAATGTGTGTTCAATCTGGATTATGTCCCGGGGTTTTTCTGCATTTGTGGTTTCCTCGTTAACAAAAATTCCGTTGTCCGTGTTATTTCTTTTCCACATTATATTTTGTTATATAATTTAAATATCACAGATTGTGCGTTGAATTGATCAATTGGTAAATCCAACCTTTGGTTGTTGATTGAAATTGATTGATCCTTGAACATTGGTTTTTGGTACCGTTCAAGTTAATTTCTCTTGTATTCAATTAGACTCGCAGATTTCTATTTGCTTGAGCAAGTATTAATCGAGAAATTGAGATATAACTCTTTGATATACTTTTTATTAAGATTGAGTCTGACTGTCTAGTTGATTCTCTTAAAAGTATATTGGAGTTAGTCCATACAAATTGCTAAGCGAAATGTTGGGTGAGGTTGTTGTACCCCCACTTTTTCACTCCCCAAAATGCATTAACCTATCTTTGACACACGTCGAGCAATTACCGAGGGATATGTAAATCTCTGGTAAAATTGGAGACCCCCAATCATATCTTGGTGCTTGGTTAAATCTTCTAATTCTTCGAGAAAACCAACTGAAACCACTGAGCTAACATTTGGAAATATACATTGGCCTAGTGTACACAACACAAACAGATGTTCGAGCTCCTCATAATGCGCAGGGAACAAATATTTATTATTTCCTAACCTGTTCTCATTCATTTTCTTAGCATAACATGGAAAAAAACTTTTCAACCTGACCATTTTTAATCCATTTGCTTTTATTTGTCTATATGCATCATTTCCTTGTACATTATTTGAGTATAAAGCAAGTCTTTGTTTATATCCACCTCCTGATAGCCGATTTAGTATGTTAAATGGAAGTGAGTTTCCATCACATGGAATTCCCATTAACATGTACATATGTATCGGAGTAACTCCTATTTAACAACATATTCATTATTAGAGTTTGTTGAATTTTATTAAAAATAAAAAACATAATCTAAAGATTTGATTACTAGAAAAAACTAACTTAGTGCATTCAAAATCTTTAACAAAAGAACGTGTTGGTAGTTTTCCACCATCGTTCAAATATAACTTGAACTTCTTGAGTCCTTTGGTTTCTAGGATGTATATGATATAAATGTCTCCAAGGATATCTTCAGACTCTCCCTTGAACAACAGGGGGAAGTAACCTAAACATTGTATGGAATTCAGACCATCCACCTCTTAGATTGACTGATTTAACTCGCCCCAGATGGCCAGATATGTGCATAGGGAGTACACCATCACCAGCTACTTGTCTAATATTTTGAAACTCATATTCTTTATCCACGACAAAATTTAATCCACTAGGTGGGGTGCTAGAAGATCCTTTTATTTTTTTTCCTTTTTTTTTCCCACTCGCCATATTTGTTTAGGAAGTAAAACTAAAGAGATTTCTTAGCGAAGAAAACAGAAGAGCAGAGAAAAGTTGAGAAGGGAAATAGAGGTAAAGTGTGAGGGAATAGATGGGACGGTGCGGTATTTATAGGCGTTAGAAAGTCGAACGTTTGTGATATTAATTATAACGCTAGAGCTAGAGTCAATATCGAACAACATTCATGTTAGCGTTGGCGATAAAGACTTTATCGCCGGCGATACTGTCAAGATCGTTTGCTATAAACTCTATCACTCCGTGGTTTTTCCATAGTAGCACAACTCGTTTACCATACCATCTGACATTCCAAACAGTTTTTTTTTGACATGCGCATAGAAATAGAAGAAACAAAGTGAATATCATCTTTTCTAGGATAGGAATATTTATTCTGGAACCGAAATAATGTCAACGAGCAAGTACGATTGAGAAAAAGTGATACCTTCACAATTTCGGTCTGCACTTAAAAAAAAAAAATGAAAATGTCACTTTTATGCGATGGAAGTAGTTGTTTCTCGGACGGAGGCAATGTGACTGAGAAAATACATTGCATTACAGCAGTCAAATTTGATTGTCTGGTCAATTAGCACGTCTTTGTTGTGTTCTACAAACAAAACCAAAAGAATCTTCTTCTTCTTCCCAACTTCCTTTTGACATGTATTCAAGAAAAGTATCAAACTGATTCCATACTTCAACAACTACCATTCTAAACTCCATTCACTAGCTTATCTAAAGCCACGTTTCAAAATCTCACACGTGTTACAATCCTGTTTATTGATGTTAGCGGTAGTCGTTTTTGACCTTCTAGAAGAAAGAAAGAAAGAAAGACAGAAATACACCCAAATCTCCTCTTCTCTCATTATTTCCAGGGTTTTCTTTTTCTCTGTCAGTTAACAGAGAAAATTAGGTCTCTCTTTTTTTGATTTTATTGAAGATTTTGAGAATTATGTCTCCACCATTTGAAGGAGGAAATCAAATTAACACTGGGTTCATTCAGAAAAAACCAGAAACTAATGTTATCAGTATCAATGTTGGTGGTCAATTATTTCAAACAACAAAACAGACCCTAGCTTTATCTGGTTCAAATTCAATTCTTTCCAAAATCTCTTCAAGTTCTGTTTATAATGAAGTTACAATCCCTTTTATTGATAGAGACCCAGAGATTTTCTCAATCTTATTATCACTTCTCAGAACAGGAAATCTCCCATCAAAAGCTAAAGTTTATGATTTACAAGATTTGATATTTGAAGCAAAATTCTATGGGATTGAGAGCTTGTTAGTGAATTCTGTATCAAACCCATCTCAGTTTGAAGGTTTTAATCTAGAAAAATCATTCTTTTTACCACTGAACGGGAGGGATTCAGTTTCTGTAATTTCTACTACTCCATATGGTTCAATTCATGTTGCTCATGGCAGTAAAATCACGTCTTTTGATTGGTCATTGAATAGGAAGTCGACAATTTTGACTGAGTTTTTAGCTATTGATTCTTTAGTAGCTATTGATTCTTCATTAGCAGCTGCAGGTGCAACAGATTTCTCTGGGTTGCAGATTCTGGATTTGAAGAATGGATTTGTTAAGGAACGCGTAGTTTGGGAGAATCAAACGCGGTCGAGTTCGACAGTGCAAGCAATTGGTACAAATGGAGCACATTTGTTTACTAGTTTCGAATCCGGAAGACGGAATTCGAGTTCAATTATGGTGTTTGACATCAACCAAGGGTTTAAACCAGTCACAGAAGTAGGCCAGCATGAGATTTATGGTGCAGAGATTGATTCAGGAATTCCAGCAACAAAATTGAAATGGGTGGATAGTTTTAATCTGTTGATGGCATCTGGGTCTCATGGTGGTCCATCTGGCATTACAGGGAATGTCAAGTTATGGGATTTACGTTCGCGTAAAATTTACTGGGAATTCAATGAGAAAGTTGATTGCTTTGCAGATGTTACAGTTTGTGATGATTTGGGGTGCATTTTCAAAGTTGGTGTGAATTCAGTTGAAGTTTATTTCGCTGATATGAGGAAATTGAGTAGCGAAAAGCCATGGGTTTGCATTGGCGACGAAAGGAAAGGGTTTGGGAAGAAGAAAGAAGGGTTAGGGTGTAAGATTGAGAGCCATGGGAACCAAGTGTTTTGTAGTAAGAATGGGGATATCGAATTGTGGTCAGAAGTTGTTTTAGGTAATAAAGGGGATGGAGGAGATAGATTGTTTAGAAGAAATTTGATGGGGAGAATGAAGGATATGGGGAAGAATAGAGTTACCCAAATTGGTTTTGGTGGGAATAAAATGATTGTTAGCCGAAAAGATGAACAGTGTGTTGAAGTTTGGCAGAGTTCAGTTAGGGGGTTCTGAATTTTTTTTTTAGAGATAGAAGATTTGTTTTGTGCATAGAGAAAATTATCATGTTTGTAGAATCATGTCAGTAAGTATTGATTGATGAAAAAACCAATTACTCTTATCTGAATTCAGTGTAAAAATGTTGATTGATTGTTTCATTAAATGAGAAGGAAACATAGAACTTCATATGAAACTGTGTTCAATAATGAAACAGAACTTGGGCTTCTTGCAATGAAGATTGCTTGCACAAGGTGATTCTGGCTTTAGACAGGTTTTTGGAGGCATTATGTTTCTTATACGCTGGCTGAGCGGCAGGTAGTGCGCTGTTGAAATGTGGACTGTGCTGTTTGTGGCATCTAATTTGCGCTTCTTGCACACCATGATCCTGTCTCTAGACAGGTTTTTGGTGGTCCGAGTTTCCCGTAATTGCCAACCTAGTCGTAGTCCAAATTTTCGCCCAAGTCAAATGGAAATTGGCTAGTAGGTGGATAGATCGCAACTGGAGGTTATAATTGCTGATCCATTTTTAGTGTGGTAGTTGGTGTTCATGTGGTAGCTGTGTGTGATTTTCTCAATTTAGATTGCACAGGTGGGGGAAGTAGTTGGCAGTTGCATGATTGTCCTGGCATATAAAATAACATGACTGCAATTCTCCAGACAGATCAAATATACCTTAAAATGTTTTATTAGAGTCTGCAGAGAAGTTAAAACCAGCCAACACATTACAGCCAAATCCATGTCATGCAAAATCAGGCAATGTCATGAATTACATGACTGTAGAGGACCACAAAGGGTAGAAATAAGCTGATCAGTTTTCGACTTGAAAACGGTCTGTTAATAGCATCATTACAAGGTTACATAAATGGGGGACCTCAAAGTGCAAACCCAATAGAATTTTATGCAACATGTAATCAAAAATCTGGAGTCTAAGATCATCTGAGAAACTATCTTTTAGTTATTATTACATATAAAACAGCAGAACATTATCTAAGAACAATGCTGGTTATTTTTCTAACAAGTCAGAGCAAAATAAAATTAATACAGAACTTGAAACCTACTTTTTTATGTTCTTTGAAACTTCAGGTTAGGAATTACCCTAAAAAAAGCAGTATTCCAGTTTTCCTTCAGTGGTGGTAAAAAATTTTATCCTTTTTTTTCCTGTCCCAGCCATGATGATCTCTTCTATCACTTTCACTTTTCTCTAAGTATTTGTAATGCGACAATTAAGATTGTATGTGTTTCGATCGCCTTGCTCCTGAACTTCCGTGGTTGTCCACTTGTAAAATGATATACAATTTCTACGGTATGATATACAATTAGCTAACACCTGGTTGCAACACTGGGAAGAAGGTCCAGTTATCGTGGGGACCAGATTCCTTCGCCACAACATTTTCCTTCGCCCACCAGTCAGGTTTGTCAGAGGTTCCTCCATCTGAATTTTCAAACTTGAATTCTTTAACTGACCCAACGGAAGTTAGGATAGAAGGCTGTTGAATATGTTGCTGCTCTTCTTCCCCATCCACAGAATCTTTCTCGGCCAAGTCATTTGACGTTGGCCCCTCTGCTTGATTAGGAGGACGTGCATCTCTTTCAGGTGTGCTTGCATTTACAGCTGAAGCCTCAGATATTGTTCTCAGTGGCACTCCTAATTCTTTCTCCAGGCATGTTGCAACTTCCATTGCATTCAACTCAAATGAGACTCTGTGGTTTATTGTCGAGTCATTGATTTCAGAGCCATTGTCAGAGTTTGCAAGTGATGCAACCTCTGAAATCTGATTCGCCAAAATAAACTCTTTATCGTAGAAGGCTACTGCCGGATCTGGTGTACGGGATCCAGAACTCTGTCTTGTTCTCGTCACCCACCTAGATGCTGAGAGCTCATTCAGATTCCAGAGGTTGGAAACATCTCCAGTGCCTTCTGAAATCTGATTCTCTGAAAGAAATTCCTTGTAATTGGAGGTTGGTCCAGCAGGATCTGGTGTAAGGGATCCAGAGCTTTGTCTTGTTCTTGTCACCCAGTTAGATGCTGAAAGACCGTTCATATTCCAGAGGCTGGAATCATCCCCAGTGCCCTCCGGGATCTGATTCTCCAAAAGAAAATCTCTCTCATTCGCGGGAGGTCCAGCAGGATCTGGTGTAAGAGACCCTGAACTTTGTCTAGTTGTCACCCACTTGGATGTGGAGAGTCCTTTTATATTCCAGAGCTTGGGAACATCCCCAGTGTGAAACTCGAGATAAGTACGTCCGCCAGAATTGAACTCAGAATCGGGGAAAGGAGAAGAAGCACCTGATCTGACTGAGCTCGGTGATATTAATTGGCCAACTGGACTTCCTGGGTATAGCTGATAGGACTGAAATTCATGGTGTGAGAGTGGGAAATTTTGATTCGGATCATGGTTTCTGAGGTTTGGGTCCAGAGATGAGGACAGAAGCTGAGCAAATGGGACCTCTGGAGATGAAGGTGTTGTTAGCTGAACCGGTTCGGGAGGGGGAGTGAAGGGCGCAGTGGAGGGTTCGGTGGTGAATGTTGAGAAAACCGGTGGTGAAACTAAATTCTTCTCATGTGCATATGGACCAATTGCAAAAATGGAATTTGGCCCAGGAGAGTACACATTAGCTGAGAAAGAGGTGAAGGATAGTAAACCTGCCGGTGATTGTGTAGATGAGTTGGGGTCTGATTGGAGGAAAGAAGCAGGAGAAGAGGGAGGTGCAGCGAAGGGTAGTATTATACTAGGAGGGCGGAAAGAAATCTCGGTGCCAGGGGCAGCAGCACTACCTGATATCATGGGTTCAGGAGTGAGAACAGCATGTCCGATTCTCTTCCTATTTCTCTGAGCTCCAAAACACCAGTATCCGCTCCAACAGCTTCCCCATCTTCTTTTCTGAAAGGATTTAGAAGAATACATCAGATACATTGCAAATAAACTACAGTTCAGAAGGAGAACAGGCATTGTATTATATGATACCTTATAATAAGTAAAGGCAGTAAAAATTAGTGCGACTGGTTAAATTTCCATAACCATCCTTATTACATGAGAAAGAGAACTTGAACAACTTGCTAAAAGAATCCAGTTTGATGATAACTGGGACCAACGATTTTTATTTACTGCTGACATAAGTTTCTACCCGCCTAATGCGATATATATCAACAGAGAGAAAAAAAAAAAAAAAAAACTCTGGAGGAAAAGAAAGGAAGACATTTGATCAGTTCCCAGTTATGGGAAGTAAACAACAGCTAATGTTAAAGCTAGAAAATGAGAAAATACCTCAAACATAAACTGAAACTGAAGTTATTTTTATTTTCTTCTTTTTCCAAATAAATAAGATGACGAGTTCAGAGCCGTATTTAGCAGACCCCTTAAGAGTCCTCAAAGTGCCAATTCATCTCTTAAAGGTAAGAAAAGTCTAAAAAGACATGTAGCACCCTATCCATACCAAAAAAAAGAAGCTTCCGCTCAATGTCAATGAAGACTGTGACATACTAGTCATCTAAAGTCGTTTTCCAGAAACAAAGGTTTAGCTCTTGCCTCATTCAACTGAACCCAGAAACTGTATAATATTCAGGGTTATGATATTCTTGCACAGATGCACGAATCTAGAAACAAAATGCATTGCATAATTGACACTCACAGTCACTCACAAGAAACAGTTGCTGCACTCTTCATGAATTAAGTACATCGCATCAATACACCTATCTCAACTGAAACACATCTAAAAATGGCCAGACTGCTAGCTCAACTACATCCAAAATACTGTTCTTTGCGTATCACAGAATTCAACTACCACATTCCAAACATAAGTAACAAACAAATTAGGGGCGCTCACTGTTTCATCATCATAATGCGCGCAGCTCTCCGCTAAATAGAATTCATCACATGTAATCACTAAAGAATCCATTTCCAAATTAGAGCATTCAAAAACTATTGATCCAAATTCCAACCGAATGGAAAATTTAGTCCAAATTGGCTAAAATCAAACATACACACTTACCACTTTATCTTTTTCAAAACAAAAAACAAATCAACTTTTCGATTCTTTTCTCTTTATAAGGTTTTCACAGTTCACTTTAAGAAAACAAAATTTGAAAGTGGTCCATCCATCATCATCATTTAGTGCTCATCAGATTTCATTCATTCATATAATAACTACTTCTACAGAATTTGAAAGTGCTCATCAGAAATCATTAAAATCTTATCACCAGCAAGACTTATTCAAACAAGAACTATTTGTAGATCTTTATAAAGTCAACTTTCAAGAAATAAAATAAAAATCCTAAATTTGTAAAAACTAACAATAACCCAGATTCCCAAATCACACAAATTTCCAAAATTCACTCAAATTAGATCTCAAATTTCCTAACAAAAACACAACAGACAAACAAAAAAAACTCATCTTTTTATTCCCCTTTTTTCCAATTTCAAGCTAAATCCATACAGAAAAATCCCAATCAGATCTTGATTCTGACAAACCCAAATCAAGCAAAACTCAAACAAATTAAGACAACAAAAATGGATAAAAACAACAATTAATCACCTGAACAGAAGTGGATTGTTGAACACGAGCTTCAGCAGTAACAATAGCAGTAGCAGCAGCAGTTATTGTATCCATACTAGTATAATCATTTACACCCCCTCTCATATCTATTTGAATCGAACCCTAAATAAATTATCTACTAATAACAGAATCAAACCCAACTAAATTTTCTCTACTCAAATCTCGAGATGATAAGAGAAGCCATAATTTAACACACAAAGATTGAGAAAGAAGAGAGTGAGGAAGAAACAGAGAAATTGTGAGATTGTTTTGATGTTATAAATGAATTTGAGAGAGAGAGAGAGAGACTGGTCTGTTAAAAGAGAAGGAGAGTTTGAGTGATGAGGTCAAACACGGCAATACCTTGATTTCTTACATTAAAAACTTAATCATTTATTACGTGAACTTATTACGTTAATTAATTATTTTATTTTATTTTCTTAAAGGCACTACTAGTATTAAAAAAATTGAATTTTCTTTTTGTATTTAATTTGGTAATTATACTTACAATGTTATCCCGCTTTGTTTCATGAGTCATGGCTACTGGCTAGTTTTGCTAGTTATCCTTCCAAGTTACTCGGGCTCGGCCGCGTAACATGTACTTTTTAAGCGTCAGATTTCGCAGCATGTCTTGCTAAATTATCAAAAATCACATCTACATATATGTATATTGTTAAGATAGTATATCTGATGTTTCAAAGGTGTATGGTTAATATTAATCATTTTGAGTCGTATGGCTAAAAATAATATCTGTGTTTTGAGTTGAAGGCTCCTGTTTGTTCCAATGTAGAGCTAGACGAGCTTGTCCTTGTGGGATAAATATTTGATGAGACCGTTTTTTGACGAATGCATGGGGGACAAATGATATGTTCACATGTGTTTTTTTCATTAATTGTTTTAACAAATTATATTTCCAAAAATATTGAAAATAAAATATCAATTGCTTTTTTAATCAAAATACGTTCCTATCAAAAGTTTATTCTTCGTTGTGTAGTATAACCGTCTTGGGTTGCAAACGATATAAGGATATGAACGCATGCTAAATTTGAGCACATATCTTTTCATGACATTAGTGAAAAAGTTAGGGTCCTAGATAAATCAGTGGCAACAATAAGTAAAAAACCTATATTACGTATGAGCACATAAGAACTAAAAATAAAAATTTCATGTGAGCACAAGCATAAAAATTTACGGTGTTGATTGGTAAGTGAGGGCATTTGTTTATGTGATAACTTTGTAGTTCCAGCTTATCTTTTCTCTTTCAATTTTAATCTCTTTTATTTATCAATAAACTGATAAAAATGAAAAAGAAGAAAAAACTTAGAGCCAAATTCTTACATTAATGTCTATATGCATGCATCATCTTGTTAATCACTCTGGAAACAAAAGAAAACGATATGTTAGGTTTCCTTTCATGGAAAACACCTTTAGGCTGAATCAACACGCCTTTGGCTTTGCCAAACTCCGAAATGTCTCCCAAAACAAATGCAAAAACCAATTCAAGGGGGCTAAAATTGTCATCCACAAAAGAAAAATGTAGTCAAAAAACAAGAAAGAATGAAGAAAAGAAAATCCAGTCAAATTAAGTATCTTCCATCCACTCCTCTAATTATGCATTACTCATCATATAATCTAACTTCTATTTGATTATTTTAGAAGAAATGACTTTTCCTTTGGCTGCTTTATGTCAAAGTGTGCACGTGTGCTGATTCCCACTACCACTACTCTTTGATTATTATTATTATCAGGATGGTGATGATGAAAGTTTCTAAACCCCCTCGTGCGTAAGATAAGGTTTTGTTTGTTTTCCATCCTGATTTATAAATGATTTCTGGTTTTAGCTAAACTTGCACGGGTTCTTCAACCAAACTATCCTTTTCTAGCTTCTGTTTACGATTAGTATTTAGTGCTATCACTTTCTATCTTTCTAGAAAAAGTTAAAAGCTAAAAAGAAAAATATCTATCAAAAATGATTTTTTTTAGCTTTTTAACTTTTTTTACATCACCCCCCGCTTGTGAGATAACAAAACAAGAACCTTTCTGGATTTCCAAACATGCATATTGATATATATGGGTCTTCTTCTTCGCACTTTGAGAGAGGTCTTTCTTCCCTTTATCTTCCATTCCACAAGGTTCTTGGAAATTTACCTTTAACTTTTTTAACTCTTTGCTTAGCTAGCCTCTAATGACTCTTCTTCTTTTTATAGTCTTCTTCTAGATAGAAAAAGATGGGAGGAAGAAGAAGAAGAAGATACGTTAGGGCAGTTACAGTAGCATTATAGAAAGCAAGACCCATTCATGCATGATTTTTCATTTCATTCTAGATTATTATTACTAACTTTTTACTTTAGTGATTAATTTTTTTTTATGGGTCTAAAGTCTATAACCATTGTGATATGTCTCAACAAACTTATCTTTCATATCATTTTCCCCTTTCCAGCCATAGATTTCCTAAGAAGATTATGCTCTATATAGCTTGACAGTTGTATCATCATATCACGGATGTAAGTGAGATATGTCAACCAACAAAAAAAAAACCCAACTCTTTCGATAATTTGATTCTTTATATACAGTGCTAGCACCCAACAGGCTAGCAAGGGGAGATTTTAAAATCGGACCTACAGAAGCATATATATGTATATAAGCTACCCCAGCTAGCACATCACATGATCAAGCGCAAGTGGAAATGGTGGTGGCTGATTTTTTTATTTAAGCAAAAGGAAATACAACTACATCCCATGTTTTAAAACAGAGTAAGGTCGATAACAAATATGTGTGTATCTGGTTATACCACCTAGGCTAAGAAAGAAATAGTATATCTAAGTGCATGCATGAACATTTTTAATTCGATTTTGATTGTTGTTGGACAGATCTTAAATAGTTTTTGAGTTTTGTTAGGACAGGTTCTAGTTTTGACCTTGCTTTTCCTTTACCCTTGTTATTGACATAGATGTGGGCATTTTACCACGGTAAGAATTTTAATTACAAAATCATTTTTGACCTGGATGAAATTGTGCAGATGGGTATCTAAAGATTTGTAAAATGATATATCCCAAATCTTAGATTCGATTATGTTATCATTTGGATTTTACTTATAAAAAAACGTTCTAAAATGTGAAATAATATGAAAATAGCAGTGTGAGAGGATCTCCCTCTTAAATAAAAGGCGTTTTCTTTGTATTCCTTGACAAATACCATACGACTACCTGACTATACTCAAATCGACCATAAACTTGATATATATTTTCTATTTTAAAGACTATCAAATAATTATGAGAAACTAACAAATTTAAATATAAAACCTAGGAATTGAAAGTTAAAACCAAATGGACATACAAAAATGAAGGTGATGATGAGTGCACGACTGTATAAAATGGTGTCTTGCTACAAAAACCAGGTTGTGTATCTTATTGCCTTTGAATCCACGTGAGATGTCATAGTTACTACTCATATTCTTCTCCAAGCATTTTAATAATAGTTCCATTTGATTTGAGAGTTTTCTAGTTTTAATAATGTTGGTGCTGCAAACTTGCAATACTTAATAGATCTAGTTTTAAAAATGAATAAATAAGAAATTAGCTCCAAGCTTGAAGCATTAGAATCCTTGTAATCGGTACAGATGCCGCGGTTGTGTTTGGACATTAGCGTTGAATTATTTCGTATGGAAGAAGAGACAATTTAAAGCCACTACATAAGGTTGTTTAATATATTTTGATTGTCTATGCTAAACTATTTTTTTTTTGGGAACTCAGAGTTGCTTATATTATCACCTAATAATTTTACCAACATGCTATGAAACTAACACTGACGCTACTTGCGTATTATCAAGTCCTCAATAGTTCCTAATTAACAATGACATGAACAAAATGTGGTTGGACTTGGCTCACACAATATGGTGTATTCGTGCGAACATGTGCGTGTTATGGGTCTTCATCAGTATCTCATTCCTTTTCCTTATAAATTAGTCTACTTTCGCATCAACTTTAATGGGCATACACTGTTAGTTTTATCTCTATGCTAGATTTTGAAGTCTTAAAATTTTGAGATGGAGGAGGATATTGAATTTGGGGTTAAATCGTCGTGAAGAATCTGTGGTCTCTTGTGGGATGAATGATCATGAAGAAAGCTTAACACATTATTCAAGGCATGGTAGGATTTATCTTAATGAATAAAGCTAGATTTGCAAGTGATTCGCACCAGGTCTATTAGGTTAGAATTTTAGATATTGTTGGTTCAGGTGTAACTAGTTTCATTGTTATCCTTAAAAATCAAATAATAGCTGGTGTGAAAGTTTTGTTAGGTCTGTGGTCAAGTTAGAAAGAGTTATTGAGGCGCATCTCTTTACTGAACTTCATAAACAGATGGGAAAGTGCTTCTTACGATTTGCATAGATTTCATTTTTACCTCCTTTTGTAACATTTTCTTTTTCACCCCTCTAGTTTTTTGTTGTACTGTGATGTTATAACTTTCGGAAAATGGGCATTTACCCAAATATTTTTAAAACATGATTTTAATGGACGAGTAAAAATTAGCATGGGTGAAATGAACACCAAAAAAATAGCAAGAATGAAACTAGATTCATCATGACTTAAACTTAAAAAAGAGCGAGGATGAAACTGGATGTATCCTGATGTAAATTAAAAATAAGAAAAAGTATTTGAAAATGGGTAGGATGAAACTGTTTACATCCTGACTATTTTTACATTCTCGTCCATTTAAACAATATCAAATATTACATGTCTTTTTTATCCAGAAATTGTTGATTTTGGTCTTTTTAACCAATTTTGTTGATTTCGGATTTTTTAACCAATTTTGTGTAAAAAATCGAGAACGTTTGGTAAATGTTTGGAAATTTTGTTTCATTATAAATTTACTTTGAGCTTTTAATCCACAGTACTTTAATACTTCAAAAATATAAGCTTGTGTACTAGTATCACAGGTGATAATGCTGAATTCTTTTACCATGCCATAATGGTGTTAGTATACATTAGACACAGAAAACTAACAGTTTCCGGGCCTGAAGGATTTCAAGCAGGGTGTTATAAATCTCAGTGGAATACAGTGGGAGAAGATATCTGTAATGTGGTTAAAAATTTCTTTTCTTCAAAACATATGCCAAGACAACTAAACAAGACCTACATATCTCTTATTCCTAAGAATAGTAAACCAACTTCTCCTTCATATTTCAGGCCCATAGGGCTATGTAACACTTCTTACAAGATTATATCTAAAATCTTAGTTAATAGGATGAAGCCCTTCATGGATAAGATAATTTCTCCTTTTCAGGCTGCTTACATGTCTTGTAGGTTAATAAATGACAATATTATTATTTCTCATGAGATTATTCATTCCATGAAAAGAAAACAAGGAGAAGGAGGTTGGTTATCTCTATAGTTAGATATGTCCAAGGCCTTTGATAGATTAGAATGGCCTTTCTTGTTGAAGATTCTAAGCAGTTCTGGATTTTCTGAGGAATGGTGTCAGTTAATACATCAATGTATAAGTACTACTTCTCTTTCAGTGTTTCTCAATGGATCTCCATGTCATGATTTTCATCCAACAAGAGGTATAAGACAAGGTGATCCCTTATCTCCATACTTATTCATTCTTTCTATGGAATGGTTTTCTAGAACTATGGTTGAAACACACAACAACAAGAGCATCAAAGGAATTGCAGCAGCTAGAGGGGCACCACCAATTAATCATCTTCTTTTTGTAGATGAATGTCTCATTTTTAATCATGCTAATTTAACCAGTGTGAATAATCTCCTTCAAGTTTTGCAGGATTTTGGTTCTCAATCTGGTCAGGTCATTAGTTTTGACAAATCGTCTACCCATTTTAGTAATAATTTGGATCCTAGCACTTGTGACACCCTAAGCCAAATCTTAGAGGTCGAGTCCCATAAATCAGAATTGAGGTCTGTCGAGAGTTTGGGGTCGAGAGGAGAGCTCAGGAGGAGAGAATCTGAGATTACAGGAAGCCTGTCTCTGCTGCTGCTGCTGAAGAACAAGCGTTGCAACGAAGAACAACGTCTCAAATTCGCAACAATGCTACAATATTCTCTCTGTAACGGCTGAACAACCACATTTATCTTCAGTTAGCCACACCTGCTGTAAAAGTGAACTCTGTAACGCCAGTACGTCGTTGCATATTCACTGAATCATATCATCTCTTCAATAAAAACAACTTTTGAGCCATGATTTATTCTTTTGAGCCTGTTTTTGATATGAGAAGCTAAACCCAAAAACTGGGATGACGGAGGAAGCCCTATTTCACACATGTGGTAATTCTAATAATTCTTTTATGACTATTTGCATTGATTTTTAATCGATTTATGATTTTTATTGAATGGGTGTGATTTCGTTTGATGGTGTATACTTGGTCTATGTATTTTTGATACATCTTGCTTTTGATTTACAATCATTGCTTTTCAAAAATCTACTTTTTGGCAAAGAATAAGAGTCCATATTTTTATTATTTGAACTATAATTGATTGGAATTATTATTTGAGTCGCATGAATGGAATTTGGTGGAATCTTGAGTCTCAGTCTCTCTCGACATTGTGACAAACCTTATGTATATATATTTTCTATTTTTATTTTAAGTCTAGAACCCAATCTTATCGAGTCCGAGTTGAACGAACTTTACTACCACTTTCAAAACTACATCAATTTTTGGCGCCGCTGCCGGGGATTTGCTTTTAGGGTTTTTAGACTTAGTTTTCTTTTATTTATTTATTTATTTATTTTTTAGGTTTTTATTATTTTTGTTCTTTTTTACGTTTTTGGGCATTTGTCTTTTGTCTACAGGTTTTGGATCATAAAGCGAATTGCGCCAAGGAGTTTGGTGATTTCGTAAAGACTGGAACTTAAAGCATAAAGACTTGGAGCAAAAGATTAAAGCGAAAAGAACGTAAAAGAAGACAATTTCTTTTTAGATATTTTATTTTTTGTAGGGTTTGTTTATTTTTCTTTATTAAAAAAAAAAAGAGAGAGAGAGAACTGTATTAGGGTTTGCTATTTTTGTAATTTTTTCTTTTCTTTTTGGACACTTGGACATTGGACTTTGGACATTATTATTTTTAAACCCTAAGGAAGGGTTGGTTTAAATACAAACTGTGTGCAGGGAAGGACGGTGATTACGATATCACCTCGGCCCCTCGGGTTCGTACATAACATAGGAGTTGTGGCCCGAGTCGACTTCAGCGGTTCTTCGCCCGTCTGGTACGGGAGATAAGTTTTTCGAAACACCCGCGAATCCCCTGTCAGCGGGTTTACTGTATTCCTTAAGGTGAATATATGCTGAGGACTTGAATACGGTTGCTTTTAATTCCTAGTAAAGGGCAAGGACTGGCCATACAAGATAAGGGTTCGGATTTCATCACCGTTGTCTTCTTGCCCGCCTTAGGAACACGAAACCAAACGCGAACCTAAGCCTAAAATTTTGACTAGAACGAGACCTATAGGGTAACTCTTTTGAGCATACTTCGAAGTTCTTTACGGTTTCTGTGAGTTTAATGCGTGACTGCGCCGCCTTGTAACCGGTGAGGCCTTGGGTATCAAAGCTCCACTGAGCTTCGCTCGCTTTTATTCAACTTACTTTGACTCGGATTGATTCCAGAGGGGTTTGCTCATATTGTAACGAGTTCCTTTTCGAAAGAATATAAGCTGGTCTAGTGACAATCTAAGTGGAGCCATCATGCTTTTTGTTTGCTAGAAATTTAGGTTTGTTTTGGTCGAGTCAGCCTTGTTTGTGATTGTGTAGAATTCCCTTGCAATTAAGAATGTCGAACTGGTATGATAGAAGCCAATACAATGATTATCGACCTGAATTTGAATATGGACATCATCCTTTTGATGACCATGTTGGGAATAGTGGTTGGGAACGCCATCCTATGGAAGGATATGGGTCATACCCTGGTGAGCCCAATTACTATCCACACATACATCAGTCTTACGATCAAGAAGATTATAGTACTAGTTCTTCGTCTCTAGAGGATACAATCAAACTATTGAAAAGTAGTCTTTTTTATGATCCCTCTGTTCCTATTCCTCCTTTAGAAGAGCCCCTCAGGGAGTTAGCTGAGTCGACGCGTAAGTTAGCTGAGCTGAATAGTGTAATTATAGACGAAAGAACTACAATAATGAGTGAACTTTCTATAGAGGAATCCCTCAAGATGATAGCTGAAACGAACGAAATACTTGCTCGAAATAATCTTACTTTCCAATACAGTGATTCCAATAGTACCCTTGAAAATGAGGATAGTTATTTGCATAATCAAGATGACGAGGATAAAATTGGTAACACTACTTGTTTAGATGAGGCTCAACCATTTTCATGCTATTATGATGATTATGACGAGGATAGTGTTGATGAAGAATTTGAAATATGTAGGCATAGTGATCAGGAATTTGTTACTCCAAATGAACTTTATGATGATAGTGTTATTTCTGGTTCAGATCCCGATAATTTTAATAATTATTCACCTATTCAAAAGGACGAGGATTTGACTAGAGATACCCTCGTTTTAGACGATGTAGTATTTCTTGTTTACAAAGCCGATAATGATTTAGAGGAACGAGTTTATTCTGAGAATAATGTTTTAGAGTCTAGCGATTTAGAAACAATAGTCTTAGACGAAGAAGATGAACTCGTAGAGATGAGTGAGGATGAACCTGACTTAGAAGAATCAATTGACCATTTCCAGGAATCTGATGACCTAGAAATTAGGGAAGTTGTGACTAGTCTTTCTAGAGACACAGAAAACTCTAAGTTTGGGGGTGATTATCATTCTCCATGTGCTTTAACTATTAGAAAGGTCCCTCACTTGGGACTTGACATATGTGCCTCAACCATTTTACAAGATTATCTTCACACACGTTTTCCTGAACCTAGTGATGTCCATAAGGAAGTTCAGTTGTTAGAAACCCATCCTCTGGTTGATGAGGTTAGGCCAGGCTATGATACCAAGATCGACTTTGTTTTCCCACCAAATATTTTTCAACCAATTATGGGAACGTATAAATTTCAGATGTGTCAATTATTTAGTTTTGAGACTAAACCTAATTACTTTAAGAGATTAGGGTCCATACATTTGCTTAAGATAGACCACCACTCTCATTGTGGTCAGCTGTGTGAGTCAAAACTGATTGACTTTAAGGATCCTCAATTATTCAGGTTATTATTATGTGCTTTTAAATTTTTACTTGAGTTTCTTCAGACTCTAATACCTGAACCGGATCTTAGCTTTGAGGAATTACAACCCATGAAAATATTTTATTTGGACCCAGTTATAGAACCTGAACCACAGCTAGATGTAGTTGTCTTAAACAGGAAACTAGACAAGGGTGCGCTTTATTTGTTAATTTTTTTGGCAGGTTGTAGATTCCTTTTATTTGTGATAGCTCTATTTGGTTTTGATGACCACAGAAATTTCGGCTATTACTTTATTCTATGAGGTGACTAATCCTTTCTTAGTCTGGCTGAAGACTTTAAACTTAGCACTTCTTGGGAGGTAACCCAACATTCATGCGACACGGTAATATCTTTCCTTATCTCTTTTGCTTCAAATGGTAACAGTTTCTCCTTGTTCATGCTTTTAATTTCATCTTTAGAACATTGAGGACAATGTTAGATTTAAGTTTGGGGGTATGGGAGAAAATTTTTAGTTGCATTATGAATAAATAAACTCCAGAGCTTAGAAATTTATGCCTATTTAGGATTGCACTAACTAATCTAAGTGGATAGAAGCATTTTGATTGTAGGAGTTGAGGAACCAATCTGATTAGATGGCAACATTTAGAAGAGTCTATTCATAAAAGCACAGAGCTCAGTTGTTAGGAATAACATGATAGTTTCACCATATCTCGTTGAGTCCTTTTCACTTCTATTTTTATTTTATTTTATTTTGTTTTTAAACTATGTTTCTCTAAGTGATAGGTGGGGGCCACGATTCAAGTTGTTACCAATGCTAGGGTGAATTAGAGTGATTCAGATACCATGAAAAATTAAAAAAAATAAAATAAATTGAGACCAAACCATTTGACCAAAAGGAATAAATTCAATAAAGTCGACCACTGGTACCCTTGTATATGCCAGTTGTGTTGACCTAGAGTTAGGTTATCGACCACTGGTTCCCTTGTATATGCCAGTGTGTTGATATTAGTCAGACTAATATCTCAATACATTAGGATAGGTTCATTTTGGCGGAGGCCTTCAGACAGATATGGGAAACGCCGTTCACTTAGTAAACATCAAAACCATCTATGTTTTTCTATATCCATCTTCTTGATCTATCCATGTGATTAGTTTTGACTCCGAATATGATGTCCATAGTGCAACTATCTGAGTAGGGCTCTGTCACTTATATATGAATTTTAGTATGCTTGAGTGCAAACTCGTGTACAACAATTGGAATTTCGCATCATGGTACTTCCTCCTGTAGTCAATAAGTATGCCAACCAAGGAGATTCTTTAGTTCCTTCCAAGGTTCGTTGTAGATAGCTAGGGTCTGGAGTAGTAAAGGTTTTGTGGGTATATCTCTTGTAAGCCCTCCCGAGACTATAACTCGGCCACTAGGGCCACCTAGGGGTTTAAAGGCTTGTTGCATACGCTAAATGCAATCGACGGTGCCTGCGTTAGTCAGTTAGGATTTTATTTTTATTTTATTTTTTCTCGAGGACTAGCAAATAATAAGTTTGGGGGTATTTGATAAACACATTTTTGTGTCTAATATGATCTCAATTGTATATATTTTTAGTGCTCGATTTTGTACTTATTTTGGTTATTTTATGTCTTTATAGGTATTTTGGAGAAATAAGCTTTTGCAGCGAAATTGGGTCGAAAAGCGGTTTTTGTGCTCGTGGGAGAAATTACTATATGGACTGTCACTTTGGATAAGGGGTAACCCATTTCGGGCATGTGCTAAAGGGACACCAGAACTGGATAGGGAGAGGTCATCTTCTTCAAAATTCAAATGCAAAAAATGGCGGGAAAAAGTTACAACAGTTCTGGTAGAATTAGGGAAGAGATTATTGTCGTGACTGCCAAGAAACAAAAAAAGGAATTTAATTGAATTCGGGAGGTTTTTGAGTGATATAAAAGGATGGGTTGAGTCCCATAAATCAGAATCGAGGTCTGTCGAGAGTTTGGGGTCGAGAGGAGAGCTCTGGAGGAGAGAATCAGAGATTACAGGAAGCCTGTCTCTGCTGCTGCTGCTGAAGAACAAGCGTTGCAACGAAGAACAGCGTCTCAAATTCGCAACAGTGCTACAGTATTCTCTCTGTAACAGCTGAACAACCACATTTATCTTCAGTTAGCCACACCTCCTGTAAAAGTGAACTCTGTAACGCCAGTACGTCGTTGCATACTCACTGAATCATATCATCTCTTCAATAAAAACAACTTTTGAGCCATGATTTATTCTTTTGAGCCTGTTTTTGATATGAGAAGCTAAACCCAAACACTAGGATGACGGAGGAAGCCCTATTTCACGCATGTGGTAATTCTAATAATTCTTTTATGACTATTTGCATTGATTTTTAATCGATTTATGATTTTTATTAAATGGGTGTGATTTCGTTTGATGGTGTATGCTTGGTCTATGTATTTTTGATACATCATGCTTTTGATTTACAATCATTGCTTTTCAAAAATCTACTTTTTGGCAAAGAATAAGAGTCCATATTTTTATTATTTGAACTATAATTGATTGGAATTATTATTTGAGTCGCATGAATGGAATTTGGTGGAATCTTGAGTCTCAGTCTCTCTCGACATTGTGACAAACCTTTTGTATATATATTTTCTATTTTTATTTTAAGTCTAGAACCCAATCTTATCGAGTCCGAGTTGAACGAACTTTACTACCACTTTCAAAACTACATCAGTGAAGGATGTCCTTAATTCAATTCCTACTTATCAAATGAGCACCTTTAAGATGCCCGAAAGGATTTTGAAGAAGTTAGACTCTATTCAAAGGAGATTCTGGTGGGGTTATAAATCTAATAGAGGTACTAACCTTATTGCATGGAAAAGTATGTGTATATCCAAAGATCTTGGAGGCTTAGATTTTAGGGATCTGGAGATGTTGAATCATGCCTTACTCACCAAACTAGCATGGAGGATTCAACATCAACAAGATCAGTTGCTTGGTAAACTACTAAAGGCTAAATATTTCAAAAATGAAGACTTTCTCCACATTGCTGCTGAGAAGAATAATTCTTCATGGGTATGGAAAGGGATTGATCAAGGCTTGTTTATTCTTCAACAACACTGCAGCTTTGAGGTCAATAATGGAAAAACAACAAGAATTTGGGTGGACAGGTGGATTATAGGTTTACAAGAGAAAGTTGAACCAATTGATCCTTCTCATCTACAATATGTGTTTGTGAGTGAACTAATCTTAGCTGAATCTAATTCCTGGAATATACCTCTTCTTAACATTCTCTTTGTCCCTGAAGTGGTGGAGAAGATTCTAGTTATGCAGCTATCTATGTCTGAAGATGATGTTCTTAAATGGTTACCTTATAGAGATGGTGAATTCACTGTCAAAAGTGCTTACAACAAACTGACAGAAAACATAATTCAACATCATATTGCTACCATTAATGTCCCCAAGGAAGTCTGGAAAACATTATGGAGATTACAGTTACCTCACAGAATCAAACTCTTTATATGGAAGTGTCTCAAGGATGTGGTTCCAACGAGGGAAAGACTTTCTCAGCACAATCACAGTGTGGAAAATTACTGCAACATTTGCAATCATCATAATGAGTCTCTATATCATCTTCTTATCTCCTACAATCATGCTAAAGTTGTCTGGAATTCTCTCAACATCAACATTTCCCATGTCATATCAAACTGTAACAATGTCAGAGACTGGATTATCTCATGGTTCTCAAGGGTTAACAACTCTAACATGGAGGATTTTGAGAGATGGAGGCACACTCTTATGGTTGCTTACTGGATCATATGGAAAGAAAGATGTGACAACATCTTTCAAAATAAACCTCTTACTCCCACTACAATTGTTTCTAGAATTATGCACCAGTTAGCTAGCCTTAGGAATATAGCAAACTCTTCAGTAATAAGTAGTGACAATTCTTTAGTTACTACCCCAACTGCAAGTAACCAGCTAGATGATATTTTTCCTTTCACTATATATACTGATGCCTCTTTTGACCAGTATACTAATAATTGTCTCACTGGAATGGTGCTTGTATCTGTTGCAGGTGAAAAAGAAGGATTCAGAGGCACATATGCAAATAGAGTAATGGATGCAGAAGATGGAGAATGTATGGCCATTGTGGAGGAACTCAGTTGGATTAAAAGCTTCAGGAGGGAGCAGAATTAAAGTGATAACTGACGCTGAAAATGTAGTCAGATCTATTGAGAGTGATAATTCATTTGTTAGATGGGGAAATAGGAAGTTTATAAGACATATTAAGCTGCTTAAAAACTCTTTCATTAGTTATCAATTTCTTCATGTCAAGAGAGACAATAATAACCTGGCAGATGCTATTGCCAAGAAAGTGATGAAAGAAAAATCATCTATTGAGATTTCTCAAAACGCTTTAAGTTGTTTAGAATTTTTCTTGACAGGCATATTGAGTCCGTCAATACTTAATAAAACTCTCTTTGTTATAAAATATAAAATAAAAAACTAACAGTTTCCGGGAAATATGCGCATCTGACTAACTGCAAGAGTCAACAATAACGATGGCAGTCGAAACCAGAAAAAAGTCTACTGTAATTTCCTTTTTCATGGAAGCAAATGATAAGAAGGTTCAGTTGTGTAAGAGAAAAAATCGTAATCACAAGTTTGTGCTTTTGAATAGGTGAGTCAGACTCAATTTTGATTTTACGGAAGAAAATATGCAATCAGCCAAAGAAATGTTGAACTTCGAGTGTGCCGCAAGAACAGTTGAAATATATTCAGTCAACATTAAGTGAAGCAGTTTAAGATACCTCGACCACAAGCACAAAATCCATTCATTAAAAGATCAGTGTTTATCATCCTTTGATTATGGCTTGATTGTTGGTATGATGTATACGTATTTGATGATGCCATGTAATTTAGCAGTATGTTATGGATCTTGTGGCTGTCTAAACGTGTAGCTGTTAGTTTATGTTTGGTAGTTGTGTGTGTAAGACTTCTTATTTGGAGTCAACACCATTGTTAAGAACTAAACACTTGTAATAAGAATATAATTGTTGAGATTGAGACTAGGTAGTGGTAATCTACCAGCCCAACTTGAATCAAGTAGCCTAACAACTTTGCACGGAACTAATGATAATACAAATTAGTTTGTCAATTTTGAAGTTTTGCAAAAATTAGTTTGGAACTCAGGTTGCTCGCATTAACAGCCAATAGTTGTACCACAGGATAGTGGGGAAGCCAAGTTTTATCATTTAAGGGGTTAAAGAGAATTTCTCATAGATCTAGGGGCACTAAAGTGTAGAGGTTTTAAAAATGAGAAACCTAAACCAATGCAGTTAATTGTGGATTGCGGTCCATCTTGATGGGACCTAAACATTGGGACAATTTTATCTCGGACATTTTCGATGATAATCTCGGAGTAGCTATGCTATTAAAACTTTATTTTCGTATTCATACATATCGTAAGTATGTCAAGCATTTTTGGTGCATTTTTCATACATAGTTGTGTATAAATATAAGGGAATATTGATAAACTGTCCCACTCTCAATTTCGGTTTAATAAATAGTCCTCGTTTTTTTCAATTTCTCAAAACTGCCACCACTGTTAACTTTTCCATCTAATTTAGTTTTTCATCCAATTTTTTACTTATTTACCCTTTACTTGTCACGTTTATCTTCTACTTCATTTTTTCAGGTTCGTCGAGCTCGGTTCATGGATTTAGGGTTAAGGATTTAAGGTTCATGGCTCAAAGTTCATGGTTCAGGATTCATGGTTCACGATATAGTTCAGGGTTCGGAGTTTAGGGTTCATAGTTCAGGCTTCATTGTTCATGGTTCATGGTTCACGATATAGTTCAGGGTTAGGGGTTCAGGGTTACGGTTCATAGTTCACGACATAGTTTAGGGGTAAATATGACTTTTTAACAGGTGAGATAACTGCCACCTTGCATTTAACGGGATGAAAAGCGTTATTTGAAAAAAATGGGGCAATTTAGAAAAGTGCAAAAAAGCGGGGGAACTTTTTTTAACCTAATTCAAACTGGGTCACTTTATCAAAATATTAAAACCAAGTCCGTACAAAACTCACGTCCATATAAATGTCAAAAACTTCAATTAAGATTTCCAACCAATTCGGATTATTTTCGGCAGAGTTAACCGAGAATCAACTAAAATTTCCAGCCGACTCCAACAAACTCCGGCCAAATTCCGTTGCGGAATAATCAAGCATTCCGCTACCCTGAAAGCCGAAACCAAAATTTCCACGCAAAATCTCGGCCATCTCGGACGAAAATGACTGCATTGAGCTAAACATTAAATTTTGGAGGATTTTAGACAAGATATACAGAAAATAAATGACTAATTAGTGAACTTAAGAATTTTTGGCGGGGTCTAGAGCCAGGTCTATCAAATCTTCGGTTACGCCACTGCCACAAGACATCATACTTATTCGACAAAAATCTAATTTCCGGTGTCAGTTACACTGGCTTAAGAAGTTTGAGTGGGTCTTGACTCATTTGCCTTTTAATAAATCCTGCCACCGTTGTACTAAAACTAACATGAACAAAATGTGGATGTGATAGAATAGCCTCGCGTTTTTAGGGGCCACCCGAAAGGATTTAGGGGCCATCAATTTATACCCATCCAAAGACTCTAGTTAAGGGATACCCTATATGATATTGAAGTTACATAAATGCCCTTCTGGTAAAACTGTATAAAAATCAAATCAAAAAAAATTCTACTTATTTCAACTCTTCTTCTTCCAGTTTCATATTATCTTCCGATTGTGGAAGACAAAAAAACTTTCCCTCGTTCTTGTGTTCAACCGAAACATCGCCGCGAATCGTAAAATCAAAACATTGTCGATTCGTTTATAAAACAATGGATAAGGGAAATGAAACCCACAGACCTAGAACCAAAAACGTTGCTCGGGGTATCGATCCAAAGATTGGGATTTTAGCAAGAAATAAAGAAATTGTTCCGATAGTCAAACACTTCGTCAACTTCAAATGGCCCCAATTAGGTAAGAATCTATCATTTTTGGGGTTTATTTCGCTTTAATTCGACGAATCGAGAATTTTTTTTTTAGGGTTTTCGGTTATTTATCCAGATTCGGGCGATATTCATGCTTATTTACTTCCGAATGTAGTCGTGTTCTTCATTTCTCAAGAACATCGACAGTATTCGGGAGAAATATTTGATGGTTATCGGCCGAATATTGTTGGCCATATCTTCCTGGATACAAACTGGTAATAATCGGTAGTTGATAGACGCATTTATGTGTCTATTTTGTTCTCAATATTTTGTATTGTTAGACTCGATAAAGTACTTATTGTGTTATTTTGTGTTTTTGTAGATGTTTTTAGAGAAATAAGCCTTTGCGGCGAAATGAGCTCTAAAAGTAGTGTTTTACACCTCAGGATAATGTACCGGTGGCACCTCAGAAATGCACCGGAAGCGTCCCATAAATGTAACGGAGGAACCCATAAAAATTACTATTTCCACCCCAATTGCTAAAGTGACACCCGTACAGGATTAGGGGGAGGACACTTTTCTTCTCATAATTCAAATTTCCTTTTTGGCGGGAAAATATATTCTCTCCCTGGAAGATTTTCAAATTGATTTTCGATGGATTTGTGGAGAAACTAAATGGCTGGAATTAATTGGGTCATATCTATTACGTATAACAAGATTATTCTGAGCGTTGGAATGAGTTAAATTTGGCTAGAATCCGCTAACTTTCAATCGAGAGTTAAACAGGGAAGATACGCTCGAGTTCTCTGTGAGAGGAATTTTTGGGAAGTTTTGTGGACTAAATGGGGAAGATATCTGATCTTATTAAGTGTTTATGCAACTGTGGAAGTAATACAACTCATATGCGCAGGCAGAGGGGATGAAGAAGATCATATCTCGGCTGACAGTGAAGAAAATGGAAAAAAATATTTTCCGAGTAATGGAGAATTAAATGGAGTGAACGAGCGAGATTCGATGGGTATGTTGGCTATAAATAGATTGCTGGGGTTGAGCAGAGAGGGTGTCGAGAGTCTGGGGGGCTTAGGAGAGCCAGAGAAGAAGAAATTCGAGTTTTCCCAAACTCGGTTTCTGCTGCTGCTGATGATGATGAACATGAAGAACGCGAAGAACGGACCTGCAACAGCAGTCGTTTTTCTACAATAGTAACAACTAACACTTGTGGGTCGTAATCAGGCAGTCTTATTTTACACAGCGTTTGCGACAGAGGTTCAGCAGTCTTATTTTATCACTGAGGGTCGTAGTTCTCTGGTTTTATTGTATTTCTCATATTCTCATCATTTGTAAACCATTTTTGAGCCATAAAAAATTATTTTGAGAGCATTTTTACTATGATGAGTTAAACCCCAACACTGGGACCACGGAGGAGGCCGAGCTTCATACATGGGTAATTTTATTAATTATTTTTAAGACTTTTGCATTAAAAATTAATTGAAATATGATTTGATTAAATTGGGTGTTATTTGATTAGATGGGTCATGCTTAGCTTAGGTGATTTGATGTTCCATGCTTAACATTTACAATCAATGTTTTGAGAATCTACTTTGGCAAAATAAGAGTCCATATATGTTTTGAGCGATTATTGTTGAGAATAAATCATTGAGCCCTATGTTATGAAGATTGGCCGAATCATTAGTCCCAGTACCTCTCTACCAATTTGTCAATACTTTTGTATATAATTTTTATAAATCTAAAAATCCTTCACCTTCACAAGTCTTAGAGTTCGAACCTTCATTACAACATCATCAAAAATGTAATCATTTTGGCGCCGCCGACGCAGATTTGTGCTTAGGTAGAATTTTTAGTTTTTTTTTTTTTTTTTTTTTTTTTTTTTTTT
>NC_039365.1:7342072-7405705 GCF_003573695.1 Papaver somniferum | reverse complement strand
TATATAAACTGTGTGCAAGGAAGGACGACGATTACTATATCGTCTCGGCCCCTCGGGTTCGTACATGACATAGGAGTCGTGGCCCGAGTCGACTTCAACGGTTCATCCCCCGTCTGGTACGGGAGGTAAGTCCATCGAAACACTCGCGAATCTCCTGTAAGCGAGTTACTGTATTCCTTAAGGTGATTCATTGACTGAGGACGAATTTGGACTGTTTTTAACTTCCTAGTAAAGGGAAAGGCCTGGCCAATACAAGACAAGGGTTCGGATTTCATCACCGCTCCCTTCTTGCCCGCCTTAGGAAAACAAAACCTAACGCCAACCCAATTTTTAAAATTTGGAATAGAACGAGACCGATAGGGTAACGAGCTTAATAGGAAACTTGTTCGAAAAATATTGGTTCCTCTTTAAGCACACTTCAAAGTTCATGATGGTTTCTGTGAGTTGAATGCGTGACTGCGCCGCCTTCTAATGCGGTGAGGCCTTGGGTATCAAAGCTCTACTAAGCTTCCCTCGCCTCAATTCAACTTACATTAGCTCGGATTGATTCCAGAGGGGTGTGCTCAAATTGTAACGAATTCCTTTTCGAAGGAATAAAAGCTGGTCTAGAAAACAATCTAAGTGGAGCCATCATGCTTTTTGTTTGCTAGAAATCTTTAGGTTTTCTTTGGTGGAGTCGAGTCGGCCTTGTTTGTGGTTGTGTAGAATTCCCTTGCATTTAAGAATATCGAGATGGTATGATAGAAGCCAATACAATGAATATCGACCTGAATTTGAATATGAACATCATCCTTTCTATGACCATGTTGGGAATAGTGGTTGGGAACGCCATCATTTGGAAGGATATGGGTCATACCCTGGTGAGCCGAATTACTATCCACACATGCATCAGTCTTACGAGAAAGAAGATTATAGTACTAGTTCTTTGTCTCTAGAGGATACAATCAAACTATTGAAAAGTAGTCCTTTTTATGATCCCTCTGTTCCTATTCCTCCTTTAGAAGAGTCCCTCAGGGAGTTAGCTGAGTCGACGCGTAAGTTAGCTGAGATGAATAGTGTAATTCTAGACGAAAGAACTACAATGATGAGTGAACTTTCTATAGAGGAATCCCTCAAGCTGATTGCTGAGACGAACGAAATACTTGTTCAAAATAATCTTACATTCCAAAATAGTGTTTCCAATTTGACCCTTGATGTAAATAGTGAATATTTGCCTAATTTAGAGGAAGAGGTTAGAATAAAAGACACTACTTATTTAGATAAGGTTCAATCATCTTCGTACTATGATGATGAGGATAGCAGTAATGAAGAATATGAAATATGTAGGCATAGTGATCAGGAGTCTAGTAATCCAATTGAGCTGTATAGTGATTATATTATTTCTAGTTCAAATCCAAATAATTTTTATGATTATTCACCTATTCAAAAGGACGAGGATTTGATTAGGGATACCACCGTTTTAGACGATGTAGATTTTCCTTTTGATTACGAAGCCGATAGTGGTTTAGAGGAACGGGTTCATTTCGAAAATAATGTTTTAGAGTCTAGCGACTTAGAAACAATAGTCTTGGAAGAAGAAGATAAACCCGTAGAGATGAGTAAAGATGCACTACCTGATAATAACTTATAATAATCTCTTGAATATTTTAAGGACTCTGAATATACGGAAATTCAAGAAATAATTAGAGGTCTATCTAGAGACACTGAAAACTCTAAGTTTGGGGGTGATTATCACTTCCCTAGTGCCTTACCTTTAACTCTCAGAAAGTCCCCACACTTAGGACTTGATATCTGTGCCTCGACCATTTTACAAGATTACCTCCATACTCGTTTTCCCGAGCCTAATGATGTCCATGAAGGAGTTCAGTTATTAGAAACCCATCCTCTGGTTGATGTGATTTTCCCAGGCTATGATACCCAGATTGACTTTGTTTTCCTACCAAATAGTTTTCTTCCAACTGTGGGAACGTTTCAAATGAGTCGAATATTAAGTTCTGAGACTAAGCCTAAATACTTTAGGTTAATAGAATCGACACATTTTCCTAAGAATGACCACTACTCTCACTGTGGTCAACTATGTAAGTCATATCTGATTGACTTAGAGGATCCGCAATTATTTAGGTTATTACTTCGTGATTCTAAGTTCGTATTTGAGTTTTTACAGACTCTAAGACCTAGTGATTCGGATCCCATCTATGAAGAAACGCAGCCAATGAAAATATTATATTTAGACCCTTTCATAGAACCTGAACCTGAACCGCAATTAGCGATAGTTTTCAGGAAACTAGGTAAGGGCATGCTATTCTTGTCCACTTTCTTGGTTCATTGCAGTTTCCTTTGGTCAGCTCTATTTAGTTTTGAAGACCCACAGTTATTTCGACTGTTATTTTATGGTTCGAGTTGACTAATCCTTTCCTAAGTCTGGCCGAAGACTTTAAACTTAGCACTTCTTGGGATGTATCCCATGCTCATGCAACACGGTAATATCTTTCCTTAACTCTTTCGCTTCAAATGGTAACAGTTTCTCCTTGTTCATGCATTTAGTTTCATCTTTAGAACATTGAGGACAATGTTAGATTTAAGTTTGGGGGTATGGGAGAAACTTTTTAGTTGCAATAAATAAACTCCAGAGCTTAGAAATTTATGCCTATTTAGGATTGCACTAACCAATCTAAGTGGATGGGAACATCTTGGTTATAGGAGTTGAGGAACCAATCTGATTAGATGGAAACATCGAAAGAGTCTATTCATAAAAGCACAGAGCTCAGATGTTAGTAATAACATGATAGTTTCACCATATCTCGTTGAGTCCTTTTCATTTCTTTTTTTTATTTTTATTTTTTTAAACTATGTTTCTCTAAGTGATTAGGTGGGGCACACGATTCAAGTTGTTACCACTGCTAGGGTGAATTAGAGTGATTGAGTTACTATATATAAAAAAAAAAGACCGGACCAGTTAGACCAATCGGAATAAGTATTAACACTTGGATAGCAATATGCGTGTGTTCTCCCTGTTTCCGTCGCCTAAGCAAGCATGGAATGCAGGACCCGTGGGAACTATCGTGTAATATGCTGACAAGAAGCATGCGCTTGGATCCAAAAGATCTATTCATGCCGTTAAAAAAAATGAAAAATAAAAATTGTTATTGTTCTGTGTAGTCAACTGCTGGTTCCCTTGTATTTTCCAGTTTGTTGATCTAGATTTAAGTTATTGACCACTGGTTCCCTTGTATATGCCAGTTGTGTTGATATTAGTCAGACCGGTATCTCAGTCCATTAGGATAGGTTCATTCTGGCAGTGGCCTTCAGACAGGTATGTGAAACATCGATCATTTGGTTAACATCAAAACCATCTACATTTTTCTATTTCCATCTCCTTTTTCTATCCATATGATTAGTTTGACTCCGAATATGATGTCCATAGTGCAACTATCTTAGTAGAGCTCTGTCACTTTATATGAATTTTAGTATGCTTGAGTGCAAACTCGTGTACAACAATTGGAATTTCGCATCAGGGTACTTCCTCCTATAGTCAATAAGTATGCCAAACAAGGAGATTCTTTAGTGCCTTCCAAGGTTCTGCATAGATAAGCTAGGGTCTGGAGTATTAAGGTTTTGTGGGTATATCTCTTGTAAGCCCTCCCGAGATTAACTCGGTTTTATTTTTTTATTTTTGCTCGAGGACTAGCAAATAATAAGTTTGGGGATATTTGATAGACGCATTTATGTGTCTATTTTGTTCTCAATATTCTGTATTGTTAGACTCGATTAAGTACTTATTGTGTTATTTTGTGTTTTTGTAGATGTTTTTAGAGAAATAAGCCTTTGCGGCGAAATGAGCTCGAAAAGTAGTGTTTTACACCCCAGGATAATGTACCGGTGGCACCTCAGAAATGCACCGGAAGCGTCCCAGAAATGTACCGGAGGAACCCATAAAAATTACTATTTCCACCCCAAAATTACTATTTCCACCCCAATTGCTAAAGGGACACCCGTACAGGATTAGGGGGAGGACACTTTCTTCTCATAATTCAAATTTCATTTTTGGCGGGAAAATATATTCTCTCCCTGGCAGATTTTCAAATTGATTTTCGATGGATTTGTGGAGAAACTAAATGGCTGGAATTAATTGGGTCATATCTATTGAGTATAACAAGATTATTCTGAGCGTTGGAATGAGTTAAATTTGGCTAGAATACGCTAACTTTCAATCGAGAGTTAAACAGGGAAGATACACTCGAGTTCTCTGTGAGAGGAATTTTTGGGAAGTTTTGTGGACTAAATGGGGAAGATATCTGATCTTCTTAAGTGTTTATGCAACTATGGAAGTATTACAGCTCATATGCGCAGGCAGAGGGGATGGAGAAGATCATATCTCGGCTGACAGTGAAGAAAATGGAAAAAAATATTTTCCGAGTAATGGAGAATTAAATGGAGTGAATGAGCGAGATTCGATGGGTATGTTGGCTATAAATAGGTTGCTGGGGTTAAGCAGAGAGGGTGTCGAGAGTCTGGGGGGCTGAGGAGAGCAAGAGAAGAAGAAATTCGAGTTTTCCCAAACTCGGTTTCTGCTGCTGCTGCTGATGATGAACATGAAGAACGGACCTGCAACAGCAGTCGTTTTTCTACAATAGTAACAACTAACACTTCTGGGTCGTAATCAGGCAGTCTTATTTTACAAAGCGTTTGCGACAGAGGTTCAGCAGTCTTATTTTATCATTGAGGGTCGCAGTTCTCTGGTTTTATTGTATTTCTCATATTCTCATCATTTGTAAACCATTTTTGAGCCATAATAAATTATTTTGAGTGCATTTTTACTATGATGAGTTAAACCCCAACACTGGGACGACGGAGGAGGCCGAGCTTCATACATGGGTAATTTTATTAATTCTTTTTAAGACTTTTGCATCAAAAATTAATTGAAATATGATTTGATTAAATTGGGTGTTATTTGATTAGATGGGTCATGCTTAGCTTAGGTGATTTGATGTTCCATGCTTAACATTTACGATCAATGTTTTGAGAATCTACTTTGGCAAAATAAGAGTCCATATATGTTTTGAGAGATTATTGTTGAGAATAAATCATTGAGACCTATGTTATGAAGATTGGCCGAATCATTAGTCTCAGTACCTCTCTACCAACTTGTCAATATTTTTGTATATAATTTTTATAAATCTAAAAATCCTTCACCTTCACAAGTCTTAGAGTTCGAACCTTCATTACAACATCATCAAAAATTTAATCAGTAGTTTAATGAATTTTTTGGCTCCCGAATATATTTAAGTAGACACACAGTATTCGGAAGTACACTCACTACCGAATATATATATATATATATATTGAAAAAATCTCAAAATTTCTGATATAGGAAAAATCCCATTTTGGGACCGGTATTTATTCGGAAGACAATATAATGTTGTATATCTCCGATTGTGTAGGATAAAATTTTAGAGTTTTTGAACTCCAATTGATGAATATTCGGTTGTAAACATGTTTAGTTATATTCCGATTGTTTTTCATTCGGGAAAAATATGTGTCTTCTTACTTCCGAATTTGTTTATTCGGGTTATAGTTTTGTACTTTTTCTTCCGATTGTGTAGGATGAAAAATTTATAGCTTCTAAACTCCAATTGATGCATATTCGGTTGTAAATATGTTTAGTTAGCTTTCGATTATTTTGTATTCAGGAACAGTATGTGTCTTTTTACGTCTGAATGTGTACATTCGGGTTATATTTCCATACTTCGTCTTCCGATTGTATAGTTTGTAAATATTGTTCCTTTCTTTGTTGTTTAGACAAAGTCGAGAAAGGAGGAAGAAAGTGACAGCTAGTGCTAGGAGGGAAAGGAGTGCCAAAGATAATTCAAGTGCTCAACAAAGATTACAAGAACAAAGCAGTCAACAAGGAGTGCAACCAAGTGTTGAACAAAGTGTAGAAAAACAAGGCAGTGAACAAGGGGTGCAACCAAATGTTGAACAAGCCGCTCAACAAAGTGCAGAACCAACTGCTCCACAAGTTACACCCCACCATGAAATTGAACCAGTTGATCCAGTGCCAAGAGTAGAAGAAGAAGGACAACCAAGTGGTACCCAAAAAGCCAAAAAAGGAAAAGATGGTGTAAAGAAGGATATTGCTAAGAAAGCATCACATCTTGTCCCTCAGCACTTGAAGAAGAAGGGTATTCCAGCAGGCACAATCCTTGGGCTACCGGCGGATGGAGGAAAATTGCTATTTGGATACAAAGACTCATGGGCCAGAGAAATATACGAAACCGAGGTAATAAAATTACTATTTTTTATTAATGTATTGTCTATGTGTTATATCGTAATATTTGTATTAAGTATTTTTTTTATGTACTTTAGTAGGATCATCAAGATGCGGTCCGTCTACTCAAACCTACCGCCGCACCAACAAAAATGCTTGTGTGGCCTTTATCCGGTGAATGTGAAAGGTTCAAGTCAATTGTTGCCAACTCGGGGTTAGCTAATGCCACCGAGAATTCATTGTTGGAACATGATCGTGTGGCCATATCGGCGTTCGTGGAGAGAATGTATCCTGAGACCGATACTTTCCATATGCCGTTTGGGGAGATGACGATCACTCCGGATGATGTTGTGCAGATTCTTAACCTTCCCGACCAAGGCACATCTGTGAAGTTTAACTACACAAAGCAGTTAAGTTGGGCACAACTTTATGCTCTAACTAAAAAGTGCTTAGGTTGGGATGAAGAGACAACAACAACAGAGTTTAGGAGGCATGCAAGTTACAGAACAAGACAGATCAACATTACAGCTTTGATGAATATGTTCCGAGGCACCTTGGAGAAGGAAAAGAATGGAACGTTAACTGATGAGCAAGTGAACCACGCTGCCACCACATATCTCCTTTGTGTATTGGGATGTGTCATATTCCCCAATACTTCTGGCAACCGGATCGACGCCAACCTTATACAACTTTTGGATCCTCTCCATGAAGTCGGTGACTATTCTTGGGGCACGGCATGCCTAGCATTCTTGATGGAAGAGTTGAGAAAGGCTTCGAGGCTAGGAACCTGCCAAGTTGCCGGGAACGTGGCTCTATTGCAGGTTTTTTCTTTAACTCTATAACTCACTCTATAGTTATTCGGTAGACAATACATATGATGCATATTCATAACTCCAAATGACGCATATTCGGTAGGAAATGATCCATCTCTTTTTCCGAATGTTGGTTATTCGGTGTCTAGGTACTTATTTTGTTTTCCGATTATATATAATCGGAAATATTCTTTTGATATTAGAACCGAATATACAGGACAGAAAAACTATAGGTTACTGAACTCCAAATGACGCATATTCGGTAAGAAATGATCCATCTATTTTTCCGAATGTTGGTTATTCGGTGGCTAGGTACTTATTTTTATTTCCGATTATATATAATAGGAAATATTCTTTTGATATTACTAACGAATATACAGGACAGAAAAACTATAGGTTACTGAACTCCAAATGACGCATATTCGTTAGGAAATGATCCATATCTATTTCTGAATGTTGGGTATTCGGTGGATAGGTACTCAGTTTTATTTCCGATTATATATAATCAGAAATAATGTTTGGAAATTACTACTGAATATACACAATCTATTTACTAAAACTTGGTTTCTTATGTATATAGGCATGGATCTATGACCACTTTCCTATCCTGAAGTTGGCCGGAGAGAACCCGGGGTGGTGCAAAGGTACTCCTAGAGGAACAAAGTATATATTTGAAGACAACCGTTCTAGGACAAAAGAGCAGCAGTTGATTCGCATGAGGGAGATTTTGGACCAATTGAAGGCCTCAGACGTATGCTTTGATCCATACAAGGAAGATCGATCCAGTGGGCATATAAATGTTCGGTCGGACTTGTCCCTTTATTTTGGACCATTGTGGCACCCCACATGATATGTGTTGTATAACCCCTTTAGGATGATGCGACAACACGGGTATATACAACATCAACCTGTGGAGAAAATGAGGGATTACTACAAATTGGAGTTGGAGTTGTGCTCTTCTAGTGGTGATAATCTCACGATTGTTCACACAGGCCCACCTACTGTTCTTGATAACTGGGATAAGAGGAATGACTTCATTATCGACACTGGTAGACGAACCACCCGAGGTGATGAAAATTCTCCAGACTATATGAGTTGGTATAACAACGTATCACATCCTTTGGTTATCCGTGAAATCAAATCCAACACTACTGCGGAGGGTTCAAGTTATAATTGTATCATCAAAGACAAACCAGCTGGTTATGATAGACTGGTGCGTGTTCTTATATTTTTGTTCATTTTATATTATTCCTCTAAATCTTAGGTAATTACCGTTTGATGTTATGTCATTACGTATAAAAAACAGGTGAATAGGTTCAAGCGTGTTTCCAAAATGTTAACTGCATGCCTGAAGAGCGGAGATCCCATGCCAGCTGAGAAGATCAAAGAGGCTAGAGATCTAGTTGATAATATGGATAACGAAGATTATGCTGCCCAGTTTGGGGAGAAAGTCACAAAGAGGCATCCGCCCAAGGTGGCAGTATCAAAGACGGGTAAAAGAACTCGAGCTTCATCGAGCGCTGAAGGTTCTCCAACTGAAGGTGCTCAAACCCATGGTCGTGCAAGACTGGGAGGTAATCACGGTCGTAAAGTAAAGAAGAGCAGATAAATGACAATGATTTGTGTTGTACATTCGGATGTTTGGGTAACTAAGTTTACTTCTGATTATTTCAAGTTCAAAATTTGAAAAGTATCAATTTTTCCCAAATTCTGACTTTTGGGCCATCGTACATTCGGGACTTTACAAAAAAAAATTATCCTCCGAATATTACAAGTTCAAAACAAACCATGCGATGGCTCTAGATGGTTCCAAGGGCCAATATAGAAGGTTAGACAACCCATATTCGGAAGTTTGGGTAACTAAGTTTACTTCCGATTATTGCAAGTTCAAAATTTTAAAAGTATCAGCTTTTTCCGAAATTCTGATTTTTGGGCCATCGTACATTCGGGACTTTACAAAAAATATTTATCCTCCGAATATTACAAGTTCAAAACAAACCATGCAGGTTAGACAACCCATATTCGGAAGTTTGGGTAACTAAGTTTACTTCCGATTATTGCAAGTTCAAAATTTGAAAAGTATCAGTTTTTCCCAAATTCTGATTTTTGGGCCATCGTACATTCGGGACTTTACAAAAAAAATTATCCTCTGAATATTACAAGTTCAAAACAAACCATGCCATGGCTCTAGGTGGTTCCAAGGGCCAATATAGAAGGTTAGACAACCCATATTCGGAAGTTTGGGTAACTAAGTTTACTTCCGATTATTGCAAGTTCAAAATTTGAAAAGTATCAGTTTTTCCCAAATTTTGATTTTTGGGCCATCGTACATTCGGGACTTTACAAAAAATTTTTATCCTCCGAATATTACAAGTTCAAAACAAACCATGCCATGGCTCTAGGTGGTTCCAAGGGCCAATATAGAAGGTTAGACAACCCATATTCGGAAGTTTGGGTAACTAAGTTTACTTCCGATTATTGCAAGTTCAAAATTTGAAAAGTATCAGTTTTTCCCAAATTCTGATTTTTGGGCCATCGTACATTCGGGACTTTACAAAAAAAAATTATCCTTCGAATAATATAGTCGTGTTTAGAAATACCAACCTAATCGGTAGATAAAAATTTAATTTCGCTACCGAATGTCGTATTCGGAGGGAATACGTGTATCGTTAGCAACCGATTGTAGTGCATCGTTGATACGAAACCTCAACGGCCATATTTTTCAGAAACCTCAACGGCCATACTTTCAAAAATTAGAGCCGTTGGAACTCTAATCTATATAAGGAGGGTAACCCCTCTCAGTTATTATTGAGTAAAAAATCAGAATGAAAAACCTTTTCAATGGCAAGTCCATCATCAATCGACAACATACTTCGAAGATGCAATCGAACAACTACATCAATTGCAGCAATGGAAGAAGAAATACAAACTCTTCAACGGCCTCAATTGCAGTAATGAGTATACCAAATCGTTTGCATAGTATAGGGAAGTGTCGGGCCTCAAATAGAAATCATCAACAAACTCTTCAACGACCTGCATATGAAAGTAACAAATTATATTACAATAATCGGAGGTTATTAAATAAGTCAAACTGCCGAATATACTATATTCGGAATCCTATCGGTTACCCAAAACACCCGATTTATGCAAATGAATGTACACAGTTTACTGACTCCTTAGGGAAGATACCCAAATCTTGTTCCTCAGCCAAATGTGATTTTACCGTGAATTTCCCGTCCTTCTCCCACTTCCATTTTCTCGAATCTTCTTCATGATTAACCACAACAACCTCTAACAGCACAGAAAGTGCAGTAGCTTCCTCAATTTCGAGTGTATTAGTGTATGTGATAGAATAGGCTCCCACAATATAGTTTATTCGAGTGTATTAGTGTATCTAAGTGTGAGAGAGATGTAATTTTGTATTTTTCTTTTATTTATTGTTGGGTGTATTCTGTTTTGGGTGTCTTTAGATTTCTTATCCATTCAGACACATTAACTCTATATCTAGGATTGCTCTCTCTTTGTAATAATGACTATTAAGATTCTAGTTGCTTAAAACCTCCATGAACCTATTTCATCATATTCATTAAAACTGCTTCATCATATTATCTCACATGGTATCAGATTACCACTGCTATTTGATCATGTTCTGACAACACTTATCAATTCTTCAAAATGCTTATTACTGCTCAATGGCTACTCCTAACTCAGCCGCCATTGATCCTGAATCTTCACATACTGATGCTCAATCTACCTCTCAAACTATGAATAGCCAGAATCAATTTCAACAGCCTTAATTTTACTCTACCCTATCCGAACATTTCTAATTTTGTTTCTTTCAAATTGGATTCTTCAAAAGTTTTGTTATGACGTCATCAGTTTGAGTATATTCTCATGAGTACAGACCTGCTGTTTCGTTTTGTTGATGGCTCGTATGTTGAACCACCTTCTCGAATAATGGTTAATGGTGTTGAGGTTGTAAACCCTAGGCACTTATTTTGGCATCAACTGGATCATTTCATCATATATCTTGTTTCAATGTAACTTTTACTAAATTTGTGTCCTCTGGTACTTTTAGTTTGACTGCTTCAAAGCAATATTGGGATTATCATCGATCTAAATTTACCGATCAATTTGCTGCTCGTCGTAGTCTTCTTTGAGGTCGGTTGCAAACAATCTTTCGAGGTAATCTTTCTGTTAGTAAGTATTTGAATAATCATAAAGAAATTACAGATAACTTGGCTGTTATTAATGACCATGTGTCTAACGAAGATATTGTAATGTATACTCTAAATGGGTTAGGTCGAGAGGTTAATCTAATTTGTTATTACTACTCAATATTATGTAGACCATGACTCTATTGATGCTTTGAATGCTACTAATGCTCCTTGTACATTTCTTAGTTCCTCTGGTATAACTAATAATTCTGGTATAGGTAATCAATTTGGTCGAGGTAATAATTTTAGTAGGGGTTCTAACTCAGGTAGAGATTATAACTTAGGTAGAGGCTATAATCATGGTAGAAGCCATAATGCTGGTAGAAGTAATTTTTATCCTGGTAGTAGTTCTTCTAGCTCTTTTGGGGGTGGTTTTAGACATTATGACAACTTTATTCCTACATATTTTTTCAGAGATTGAGTATCAAATTTAAATGCACTGGTCAAACTGCTAATCGATGCAATTTTCGTTATGTTGACTCTACACCTCAATCAAATACTTAAATTAGATTTATTACCTCTTTCAAATCTAGGGAAGCTGTCGCATCACCTCAAGTTTACTGTACTAGTTCACCATCACCCGATTCTTCTTTAGATGGCTCTGCCTCACCTCATGCTTTTTATACATGTTCTGCATCTCTAATTGATATTTCTGGTCTTGATGTGAGCTGTCAATGGATTCCAGATTCTGCAGCTTCTGCTCATATGACAAATAATCCTGCACTACTTCATACTTCTACATCTTACAAGGGCATTTACCAATTTATAGTTGGAAATGGTAAATTTCTTTCTACACTAGTGGAAAGTGGGGTTTTTTTGACCCACATCCCAGACCCTCGATGACGGTCAAATGACCGTGGAACGGTCAAGACGGTCCTTGCTCTAATAAAAATGCGGAGCACAACTTCGAGCGTTAAAAACGGTCGTTGTATAAGAATTTTTATTATTATTTTATCCCACATTCTTTAATCCGCACTGTGACCGATATCCTAGATTTTCCTATAGTTAAGATTTCCTGGGTCCCACCCTTTTGATGGTCACGATTAACTGTACTGAAGTGAAGGCTAGATTAAGCTAACCTTATTTCTTCTATTGACCACCTCACGCGTATATCTTCCCTATCCATTTCTTATCTCTTCTCTATCAAGAGAGAACGAAACTCAGTTCTCTTTCATCCTCTCACAGCCGCAACTCAAATCCTTCTCTAACTCATTTCTCTTAGGGTTTGATAATCATGTCTAATAAAATACCAAAATTTTATTTTCTGTGTCACTAGAAATAGAAGTGTAGGTGGTTAATCAGGAAGTAGAAGAAGACATGGGTTTGAATCTGAACAATCTTAGACTAGTGAATCTCACAGTATTGTTGTTGAATAAATATTTACAATATCTTGTTTGAAGGAATACGATACAGGGTAAGTTTTTTATTTTGGTTTTCTCTTGTATTTTAATTTGGGGGTTAGGGTTTTGATTTTACAGTTTCTAGGGCTCGATTGTTTGGATGAGTTAGAATGTTTTATGTTATTTGTTATTGATTTGAAATAGTTTGCTCTTGCTAAATTAGATTCGAAAGGGTCTTTGCCAATTTTCAGAAATGGAGATCTAAGAATAGTTCCTGTTGCAGATGATGAGATTATGGAGGTTGATGACTATGAATTCCCTGATTAAATCTCTTACTTCTGGTTGATATTCAGTTTCTTCTACTCATGTTCAATTTTATATTTCATTTTGTTTGGATTTACGGTTTATGGGTTTTGGTTCTAATCAATTTCTATTCGTGTTTTGTGTGGTTGTAGATGTAGAAGAATTTTTCATGCAGTTGGATCCTGGTGAGGATAATTCTTCTCCTTCTATCTATATCTCTATTTACATCATTTTTGTTAATTTTGGACTAATTTTTCATGTTTTGGGGGTTTTTTCTCAATTTTTAGTTTTTAATGTCGGTATGATTAGGAGTTTAGGGTTGATTGGAGGGGTTTTTCTGGTTAGGGATTTTGTTTTATTGATTTTTTGATGTATTGGTTTGAACGAATTAGAGAATTTTGATTTCATTTTGATGAAAAATTGTTAGTATTTGAAGAGGATTTTAGTCTGGAGTTTCAAAATGAGTGACTGTATGTTGTGTTAGCCTAAGATAATGGTTTTGATACTCAAGAATGACCTATACACATGATTCTTGTGGTTATTTCTGGGATTGTTGCTCAAATGGAGTTGTAATTGTCAAATTTTGGGGTTGATTCTCAAATTGGGTTATATTGATCCTGTTAAGCATTGGTTTGGAAATGTTGGAAATGCAGCATTGGTAGAAATGTAGTTTTAGCTTAATGATGATAGTGAAAGACGATTTATGTCCCTTCTGCTTATATGCTACCACTGACTTTGTATCATTGATTAGGTTGTAGGGTTACTATTGCACTCGATGGCTATGTTTGTTGAACCTGATAATGATCCTCCTTATAACTCATAAGGTATTTCTTATTTGCATTTTATAATTATCCGTATTATTATTGTTTCTTCTTCTCCATGTCATTTCTAATTTGTGATGCTTTTATAGGTCGAAGGAGAACAATACTGTGAAAGCATTGCAGTGAAGGCGCAAATTTGAGAAAAATGCATTGGAACACCAAGTGGTTATTGAGTAGAAATGTAACCAAGTACGAAGACGTGGATTAGTTTAATGCTCGTATGTAACATGAATTGTTTCTTTGCTTTGACATTACTATGAAGTTTTCCACTTACATTCTGTATATTTTTATGCTCTTTATTTGATGCAGGTATTCGGGTTCGTAAATTTTAGGAATGTTGAAGGCGAGGAAGATATCTGGGTTCGTAAATTTCAAGTCGTTACTACTGAATATTTACACGAGGCGCCTGATTTTGATACAGGGTGAGAAGTCTTATCTTTCTGTTTACAATGTTGACGCTAATTTGTTTGTCACATGTGTAGCTTCATTAAAAATTTTACTCATTTTTATTTTACTTTACTGATTTAAGATATTTCTTTTAGTCCAGTTTGTATTTTTTGCAATTTGTTTTTCACATAAAATGCATGTATTATTTGAGGCAGTTAGTAATTTGTCGTGCATGCTTTCTTCCAAATGTTATGATTCAGAAAGGTTAACTTACTGATTCTGATTTAACCTGTGTTAAATGTATGATAGGCTCACGTGCTCCCTGAATACTGAAAAGGGAAAAAAGTTTATGGCTTTAAAGCCCAAATAAAGGCCCCCGTTTTTATATCTTTATTTCTCTGACCTGAAATAATAAAATAAAGCCTGAAATTTTTTTAAGAAGCCAACTGTGAGAAGTGGAGGCTACAAAAAGCGTTTTTTACAGCCCATTTCCTCTTCTTCTCCTATAATTTTCTATTTTTTCATATTGGCTTGGAAATCTCCAAGAAAAAAGAAGGTCCAACTAGGGGATATAGCACTCAAGTTGCAATTCTTGAGATGAAGGTTTCATATAGATTGACAAGTTTTTGTTCATTTTATATCTCGTGAGGGAACGCAAAACAATCCCTTTGTAAAATTTCCTTTTAAAACATTGCCTTGTATTGTAAGTCATTAATTCTAAAAGTTTGACATCCTATCCAGTTTTGATGGCTTGTAGCATGTGTTTGCAGGCTTTATTATGTTACAAAGTCACAGTGTACTGTTTTCTTACTTAAGCTATAAAAGTCATCGTCCCAGAAAAAAATTAGACATCCTTGCAAGTTCTGATGGTGTGGGCTGTAGCATGTTTTTGCAACCCCTTCTAGTTTTAGTTTAGGATGTGTTGTTAGTGGAAAAAGTAGTCATTTTCTTATTAAGGCATGACTTGTTCTGCTTAAATGAATTGCAAAGTCTTGATTCCAAGCCTTTGTAACTGATGGCATCAGCCTTCCTAGAAAACAATTTGAGTTGTGGAAAAAACTCCCGGATGCTTATAGTAAGATGGTTGATAATTTTTCTATTAAGGCATCACATCTTTCATGGTGATTTGCTTTTCATTTGATATTTTTTCATGTTCAGCTATTTTCTCTTGAATAGCTTGTATGTTACAATTTCGGCAATGCAAATAGTTAAAAGTCTGTACAACTTTCTGATAGATGGTGTATTATGTTGTTGGAATTTAGAATACTTAAATATTTATTGATGCTAACTAGCAGATTGTTTCCGTTAGGATGGTATTACTGAGCTATTTTTTTTTCAAGGAGGACATTCTTGGTGCTGGCTTAATATAATCGTCTATTGATTTTTCTTTTACTTTGCAGATTCAAACTCTGCTACTTCTCCTGGTAGTGATTCTGATCATGCTAGAGCTTCATTTCCAGCGAGAGCAAAAAAGGTGGATGGTGTTGTTATTAGTTGCTCTTAATGCTCGCCTTTATCTTTACTTGATGTGATTCAACTGACTATATCTCCTCGTTGTGCAGGAGTTGATGGGTTCTGGGAGAAGCATTATTTGACCATTAACAAAATGGTGTAGGTGATCTAAATGATGCAAATCGTGAGTTGTTTTTTTCTTGTTTGAATACATTATGTAATCAATTATTTGGGCGTGACATATGATATTCTGGTTTAGCATTATTTTGAATGACTTCACTTGTATTATCTTTGTTACATTGGTGTGACAACCAGCACGCATTTTTGTGAAAGGGAGTTTAGTCATATTGAATCTTGGAACCAGAAACTGCTCTTTGGATATGTAAAGTGCACCATCATTCATTCCATGTGCAGACTGGAGTTATGATTGCTATTTGTTCCATGGAACAGCTTTTGTTCACATTTTTGCATTGTTTTTTTGATGCAACACTACTTGTTAATATCTGTTTTTCTTTTATCGATGCAGAACTTGTTAGTGGACTTGATCAGGTTGAGCAGTGTTCTCTGCCTAAGCTACCTTCCATTTGAGGTGGATAGCCGACAAGATGGTAAGAAAATGAGTGGTTTGATCTTGTTGGTTCTAATTTTTTCAGTGTCGGCATATTATTCTTAGAATGCCACCTTCATTGCTTGCTTCACTATTTTTAGCACACCTATCCATGCACTGCATGTTACAGGAAAGCATTAGAAGATGTAGACTAAGGGACAGACGTACATGTAAATATCCATGTTGCAGATATCATTTTGGTAAATTTAAAATTTTCAAGTACTTTCCGGACCCAACTATAACTATCTTTTGTTTTACAAAGTCACTCAAAAGACGATTTTGTGCCTTTACATCTCCTAGCAACACCACCATTTCCCTGTTAGACATGAAATGTAGGCATACCGAATGTGATCCACTGATATTTCAGATTATAAGTTGATGAATGATAAGATAAAAGTTGGATGAATCATTCAATTGAGTATTATGACCTCCCTACATTAATCAGCTTATGGGGGAACTTAATTTTGCAGTGCAGGTACACCATTATGAAATTTGGCCTAAGTTCATCATCAGCGGAGTTTATCGGATTGCTCTTTAGTCAATCGTTTATTAGTTTATCATTATGTAACTGAATCTTAGAATTTGATTACTTTTCTGGTTGTAAGAACTTATATTGGTCTGAACTTAAGATTGTATACCTTTCTTGTGTAATTTGAACCGAATGAATGTTGAATTGAAATGAATTTAAAGACTATCTGTGTGTAAGTTTAATTTGATCCTCATTTTTATTTGATTTGAATTTGGTTTTCATTTGATTCTCATTTGAATTCTAATTTGAGTTTCATTTGATTCTCATTTGAATTTGGTTTTCATTTGAGATTCATTTCTGTTTGATTTCAGATTTAGTCAGATTCAGTTGGCCAGACAGCCAATCTGAATCTATTTTTTTTTATATTAAGATTTATATCTATGACTGATGGAAGACAGTCATAATGTGACCGTTAAAATTGGTCGTTGATATAAGATTCTCAACGACCCGCAGAGACACGTCATAGTTGAAAAAGACGTTCAAACAGCGACCCTTTCTTCGACCGACAAAGCAAGTCATAGATACGAGTTAAATGACTTGCTTTGTCGGTCGCGAAACTGCTGATTTCCACTAGTGCTATCACTCATATTGTTTCTGCAATTTTAACCACCGATAATGCTGAGTTTGTTTTGAACAATGTTCTCTTGGTTCTATCCCTTTGCAAGAATCTTATTTGTGTTGATCAATTTACTAAAGATAATAACGTATCGTTTGAAATGTTTGATTGGGGTTATAACATCAAAAATCTTAGCATTAATGAAGTGGTAGCTGAAGGGACGGTTTGTTGCAGTATTTAATCTATTCAACAAGTTTCTAAGGTATCCTTTTCTTCTATTACTGCTGATCCTACTCTTTGGCATCAATATTAGGCCATCCTTCTCATGTGTTGTCTTAAGTAAATTCAACAATACTTCTGCTATTCAATTTTCATCAAAATCAGTTTTCTCTTTCTGTCATGACTGTCAGCTACGAAAGCATGTTAAGTTTCCATTTCAATCTTCATCTAGAGTCTCATATAGTCCACTGTCTCTTGTACATTGTGATGTATGGGGACCTGCACTTGTCCCATCTCTTGAGGGTTACAAGTACTACATAATCTTCATTGATGATTTCAGTCGATTTCATTGTCTCTATACTATGACTGTTAAAACTGATGCTCTTAAATGCTTTCAACACTTCAAATCCTTTAATGAAAATTTCAGGTATACTTCTCTCGTAGCCTTTCAGTGTGATGGAGATTATGAGTTAGCTTACATTAGCCTTATCTAGAAACTGGCATATTCGACAACTAGATGTTTTTAATGCAGTTTGCACGGAAACCTAACTGAGGATGTGTATATGAGGAAGCCTAAAGGGTTTAAAGATTCTATTCTCTATGATTATGTTTTTCACTTAAGAAAATCCTTATATGGTCTCAAAGAAGCTCTTATAGCTTGGTTTGAGAGATTTAGTGGATTTCTTACTTAGCATGCATGCGGCTTTCTCAAGTCTGTGTGTGATACATTTACGTTTATCTACAAGTATGGTTCAAGAATCATTCTTCTTTTGTTGTATGTATATGATATTATATTGAAAGGTTCTTGTTTAGAGCTACTTACTTCCTTTATCTCTGTTTTGAGCAAAGAGTTCTCTATGAAAGACTTAGGAACTTTGCATTTTTTTCTTCTTCTGGGTATTGAATGTCAAAGGAACTTAACTAATCTTCTGCTATCTTAGAAGAAGTATGCTCTTCAACTACTTCAAAAAGCTGATTTGCTGAATTGTGTATCTGCAACTGGTCTAAGGGTCTCTGTTCATCATGATGTTGTGTTGGGTGAAACAAATGCTACATTATATAGGAAAATTATTGGTGGGTTGCAGTACTTAACACTGGCTAGGCCTGACTTATGCTTTGTTCTGAATTATGTTTGCCAGTTTATGCACAGACCAACCTCTACTCACATACAGTTGGTTAAGAGAATTTTGCGTTATGTGAAAGGTACTACAGGCTCCAGTGAGACTCTCTTTTCAGGATCCTGTGATATTCTTAAAGATTTTTCAGACTCTGGTTGGGCAAGGCTTCCCTTACACTCATCGGTCCACCTCAGGATATTGCATTTTTCTTGGCAATTCTTTGCTTTTATGGAGTTTGAAGAAACAACCTACTATTTATCGCTCCTCTGCTGAGGAAGAATACAAGTACTTGGTTGTTATAAGTACTCAGATGTTGTGGATTTCTTACTTACTTGCAGAGTTAGGTATTACTTTATCATCTCCTTCTACTTTGTTCTGTGATAATACTTGTGCTGGTAGTCTAGCTGCTAATCCTGTCTTTCACGCTAGAACCAAGCACATTGAAATTAATTATCACTGCATTCGCAATCTTGTGAAAAATGGTTTTTACAGGTTTCCTATGTTCCTTCTGAATATCAAGTGGTGATCTTATGACAAAGGGATTATGAGTTACTTTGTTCCATTTCTTGGCTTCCCAGCTTATGTTCCTGAAGACCTATTAGATTGAGGGGGTTGTTAGTGTATCTGAGTGTAAGAGAGATATAATTTTGTGATTTGCTTTTACTATTATTTTTGGGTGTCTTTAGCTTTCTTATCCATTCAAACATATTAACTCTATATGTTGGGTTACTCTCTCTTTATAATCGGAAATGCTATTCAGCACTCCCTTCACAGCTCTATTTAGCACTCAACGCTAGATGTTGAGAGGGTATTGGTTCAGGGTTGTTAAGGAGGGGTCCACGGATGGGTAAAAGGATTCACCATTTGATAGATGTGGGGTTTAGATGTTGTTGAGCTGTGAGTAGTGTGTTATTTGTGAATAGCATTTCTGCTTTATAATGGCTATTCATATTCTAATTGCTTAAAACCTCTATGAACTTGTCTCATCATCATATTTATTAAAATTGCTTCATCATATTATCTCACAGAGTGATAATGAATATATCATGGGTCTTCATCATTGTCTCATGCCTTCTGCTTATAAATGAATAAGTCTAATTAATTTTGCACCAGCAGGGCGTCCACACCTATTAATTTGATTATGTTCGCCGATACAGATATATAAGTTTTTTGAAACATTGATATGAGATACAATAATGCTAAAACATTGAGGTGGTGGAGGAAATTAAAAGTGGGGTTAACCGACTAGTCACAAGTCATAGAAGGCAAAATGAATCCAAATTAGTTTATACGTTGCGCTTGTCTTAAGGGCACCAAACAAGATTCGATATGCAGTTGTCAAGTAGTGGATTAAAACAAGATCGACAATTTAGTAGCACTATTGTATCTCTTATTTGTCTCTGGGGTGTTCGTGCAACTAGTGTGATTATTTTTTTAGTTAAATTTGGAAAATGGTAGAATTAAATATTTTGACACAAAGATTGCTGAATCTCTGTACCATGGAACAATTCTCAGTTTTTAAGCAAATGATACATTATTAAATGCTATCATATCAAACGGACTTTGATTTTATGGTTTTTTAAGGGTCAGGATTTTAGAGGGTTATTTGTAAGGACATTTTGTTTAATTGGGAAACTGTTCTTCACATGTAACTACTGTGAGAGCTGTTTGCCAGGATCTGTACATATTTTTTCTTAAAAAGAATTTTGATTAGTCTTGTTTTTCTTTTCTTTCTTTTTTTTCTTTCTTTTTGAGTTAAAAATATTTCATTATCAATTTGTGATCTTATCAATATCTATTAAAGTTTGTTTTTAATATATTTTCACAAGACTGTTCCACTTCATTACAAAAACAGTTAATCGCGATACCAAAAAGGTATAGATAAGCTACGGCTGCACTAACAATAGCGTGAACAAAATGTGGATAGACTTGGCTCACTCAATACGGTGCATTTGTGTGATCATGAGTTTCATAGCGTCTCTTTCACATTTTTTATATACTAGTGCAGAAGCTAGTATCAATATTAATTTGATTACGTTCTTTAAGGTCGAAGTCTTAAACCCTTGAGATGGAGGAGGAAACTGAAGTTCGGTTAAATTTAATGGATCAAAGCTATTGTTAGTTATAGGACAAACCATAAGTTGTAGTTAGGTTTGTAGGTACCTAAATTACGTTCCCCACGTGGTCGCAGTGAGAAATCTTAATGAAAGATCTTATATCATTGCCCGACAATCTCCGTCAGTGACTTGTCAAATCAAAAGTCATGGTCGTCATTATTAACCGATGGGGAAATAGCACCCTAAGGCGAAGTAAGATTATTTGCAAAGAATCGATTGGAGTACCCAAGAAGATAATATCCACGAAATAAAGATACGCGAAGTAAGGTTACTTGGCTGGGAAGATAACATGCGAAGTCGGTAAATTATCGGGTAAGAAAAGAGACAGATGTCCCGACAGGTCCCCAAAGTTGTCAGCGGAAGAAAGAGAAAAACTTTATGGAAAATGAGCTGGGCGAAGTATAAAGCATCTCCACGAAACCATGGTGACGGTTAGACGAAGTAAAATGAGCTGTAAACCATTATGATTAGATGAGATATAAATAGAGATCTTTGGACAATGTAAAAGAGATCAGATTATTCGGAGAGGTGATAGCTTTGCTTAGAGTGGGAGATTAGGATTTCCTTGTATTCAAGAACTTGTATTTTCATTGCTTTGAGTGGTTAATCAATAAAGAATTTCTTTTCCAAAATAATTATTACTCCCTCTGTCCTAAAATTTCCGTTCTCTATTCTATTTTCGTCTGTCCTAAAATATTGTCCAGCTTCTGTTTATAGCCATTTTTTCAGTAAAACTCTCAAATATATCCTTCAAACTTTTACATTTATAAAATTATTTTAAAATATCAGTAATCTAAATATTAAATGATATCTTCCTCAATAGGAAACAAATCTACTAAATCAATCCAAAAATATTTTTATTTTTATCTTTTATTTAAATATTTCTATAAATATAATCATTAACAATGTATTTTTCTTACATACTCCATATACTTCTTTTACTTTTAGTAATAATATATCATTTAATAGGGGTAGTTTTGTACACTCCTACGGTATCCATAATATCTTGACTTAGTCAAAACGGACTAATAATTTAGGACGGAGGGAGTATGTCTTAGATCTGATTTGTTTCATACTTGGGTATGCTACTGGAAAATTGAAGACAGTAGAAAATCGAACAGGTTGTCATGTAAAGTCTGCCCTTATCATAATGGTTGGATGCTCTCAACAAGGTCACGTAGTAGTAAAAGTAATTAGCATTAAGTAAGCTTGAGTAACTGTTTCTGTTAGAATAATTACGGCTAGCACCAACGGCTTTGATCTGCGCATCTAAGGCTTTTAGGGTTTCTTCCTATTTAGTTGTTCTCACTGTACTGAAAGGGGCAGCTGAGAATTTATGAGTAAAGACTGACCTCTCAGGAATGAGACAGTGAGTTATCTTCCTAGCTTTATAATACATATTATCTTCCATTCTAGGTCTGTGATTCATATCTCTTGTTATTTCATAACAATTGGTATCTAGAGCAGGTCAGATCCACCATGACAGGCTCTACAATCAAAGAATTAGAAAAACAATTTGAAAACCATTCTAAAGAAATGAAATCCTTATTCACAAATCTGACTGAGGAACTATCATCAAAAGCAGATCGTGATGCTGTTCTAAGGAAGGACGATTCAGAAAAAAACTGACAAGTTACATTCATTACTGGAGAGATTACTTATCCAAAACGCTGAGTCACAGAGGAATACAACAACAGTTCTAAATAATATTGCATCTAGCGTCAAGAATAAGGCATCAGAAGAAGAGATAAGAGACAATGAATATGATGAAGATTTACAGGATGATGGTCCGCGTGCTCTATCTCACAATAACTACCTCACTCACAGACCCCCAAAGTTGGATTTCCCCCAGATTTGATGGCGACATCCCAAAAGGATGGCTTTGTAAATGCGAAAGATTCTTTTCTATCAACAGAGGCATTCAAGAGAAGGACTATGTGGGTACTGTTTCTTTATACATGGGGGGTAAAGCAGATTCCTGGTTCTTTGACTACCAGATTGGTAAGGACCCTATCTCTTGGTCTCACTTTTGTCTTGAAGTTTGTACTCGATTTGAAGATATAGCAAATGATAATTATGTGGGTATGTTCAACAAACTTGTTCAAATATCTAGTGTAGAAGAGTATTTTGAAAGGTTTGAGACTCTTTAAGCCATTATGTTGAGTAAAAAACCTCACATGAATGAAGCTTATTTTGTCCTGAGTTTTATGAGTGGACTGAAGGATGAAATAAGAACCACTAAACAAATGTTTAAACCCTCAACCTTATCAGAAGCCTTCCAATTAGCTAAGTTACAATAACTATCTGTAGAAGGTCAATAAAAGAAATTTAAATCTACCTACAAAACTTACCCTACCACTTCTTATTTACCCTCCACCTCCTCATAAAATACAAGCCACACTCCAATATACAGTACCCAAAAGAATATTCCTAAGCCATCTTTTCATCCCAACACTTCCTTGTCAAAACTAAATTACCCTCCTGTTAAGAAACTCACTTATGAAAAGTTGAAAGATAGGAAGTCAAGAGGGTTATGCTATAACTGTGATGAAAAGTTCACATTTGGTCACAAGTGTAAACAACAACAATTGTACATGTTGTCCTTAGATGAGCAGGATGAGCCACAAGAACATGAAGATTTGAAGGAAGAAGAAGAGGAAGAAAATGTAGGTTCTCTTGTGGAGTCAGATATGGAAATATCACTCCATGCTCTTACAGGGTGTACTAGCAGTGGCACCATCAGAATACCAGGGTATGTCAATAAGAAATTCATCTCCATCTTGATTTACATTGGTAGTACTCATATCTTCATTGACACAAGTTTAGATCAGCAGCTGGCATTTCAAATAGAACAAACAACACAACTGCTAGTCACAGTGGAAAATGGTGATAGAACAATCAGCTCAGGAATGTGCAAACAACTCCAATGGTCAATGCAAGGCAATAAATTCAGTGGGGATTTGAGGCTGTTACCACTTGGTGGTTGTGACATGGTTTTGGGTGCAGATTGGCTCAGGGCACTAGGAGATGTGATGTTCAATTTTGAGAAGTTATGCATCAGTTTTGTACACAAAGGGAAGAAGATTTCACTCTCTGGTGCTAGAGAGAGACCATCCTTGAAGATGATTAGCTCCAATGTTGTTTCAAGGTTTCTTAAGAAGAATTCCCATGGTATCTTGGGAATATAATCTCTATCTCAATATCAATACCCAAACAAGAAACTCCTCAACCTATACAACAGTTATTACAAGAATTTACTGATGTCTTTGAAGAACCAAAATCCCTTCCTCCACCAAGATCATTGGATCACAAAATACCACTAAAACCCAATTCAACACCCACCAGTCAAAGACCCTACAGATTTCCTTATGCACAGAAGGCTGTCATTGAATCACTAGTCAAAGAAATGTTGCAATCTGGAATCATTCAAGCTATCCATAGCCCATTTGCAGCTCCAATTCTCTTGGTAAAGAAGAAGGATAACACATGGAGGTTCTGTGTTGATTATAGGAAGCTTAATGACATCAGCATCAAGGACAAATTCCCCATCCCCATAATTGAAGAACTGTTAGATGAGTTAAATGGTGCAGTTGTGTTCACCAAGCTAGATCTCAGGTTAGGGTATCATAAGATCTTAATGCACCTGGATGATATTTATAAGACAACTTTCAGAATTCATGAAGGTCACTATGAGTTCAAGGTGATGCCTTTTGGGCTGACTAATGCTCCAGCCACATTCCAAACACTTATGAATGAAGTGTTTAAGCCATACTTGAGGAAATTTGTGTTGGTGTTCTTTGATGATATTCTCATCTATAGTCCTTCCCATGAAGAACATGTTAAGCATTTGAGATGTGTTCTGGAATTGTTAAGGCTACGCAAACTATATGAAAAACAGTCTAAGTGTTATTTTGGTCAAAAGGAGTTGGAGTACTTGGGGCACATTATCACAGCTAATGGAGTGGCAGCTGACCCTTCAAAAATATCCAGCATGGTCACTTGGCCTACCCCCACTTGCATCAAGGAATTACGAGGCTTCTTAGGACTCACAGGTTACTATAGAAAAATTGTGAAGGATTATGGCACCATTTGCAAGCCATTAACCGATCTTCTAAAAAAGAATGCTTTTGCGTGGTCTGAAGATGCTGAGAATGCCTTCATAGAGCTGAAGCAAATAATGAGCAGCACACCAGTCTTATCTCTTCCATATTTTTCAAAACCATTCATACTAGAAACAGATGCTTGTGCAAGAGGAATTGGTGCTGTGTTAATGCAAGAAGGAAGGCTAATAGCATTATACAGCAAACCATTGGGGCCTAAATCTCTAGGTCTATCTACTTATGAGAAGGAGTTATTAGAAATAGTCAGTGAAGTTACTAAGTGGAGGATTTATTTGTTGGGCAACCATTTTATCATCCACACAAATCAGCAGGGCATAAAGCTGCACAGGAACCGAGCCGAAAAACCAGACCGTGCTGGAACCAGCCGTACCTGTTTTTGTATTGAACCGAGGAAGGGGGTACATGTACCGGTCCAAAATCTAAGAACCGAGGCTAGGGAGGTACAGATATACGGCCCTATTCAAGTCCCGTACCGTCTCGTACCGTCTCGTCCCGATTGTACCGAGCAATAATAACCATTAGATTTAGGGATTAATCTGAGTATTTGATTATGCCAGATGTTTTTCTTTGCCATCAAATTTTGACCCTTTCTTTCTCTGGTATAAATTACATAGAAAGGGTTAGGAAGACAAATCTGATACAGACAGAAAGTCCAGTTCTTCATCCGAATCAATGGCGTCCACATAGTTGTAGAAAGCGTTAGCCTGCATGGAGGGAAGGATCAATTTGAGATGAAAATTTTCCAATTCTGTGTCTGTATGGAGTAACTAGAAACAATGTTTTTGCTTTTGATTCTGGCATAGTATACACGACTGACAAACAAGTTTGCATCTGTCTAAAAAATCAAACATGTATAAAACAGAACCATACCTTCGGCCTTGGAACTACAGCTTCAAAACTGTGAAAGACTGGTGTATCAAAATTTGGGCCTTCTAGAACAATATATGCCCATTTGTTATTGAATATCTCCTCTGTTGCCTACAGCATAACACATAGTAAAAACCAATCGTAGCGTATCTTAATTAAGTTGGTTTATTAAGATCAAGGGTTTAAAGACCAACAAATAGCTGAAGAGAGGAGTAAGAAATACCTTAAACGGTGGATAGTCAGGAGCACTAAAGATGGTAATCAACTTCCCTGATTCAACTTCATGGTCTATGGTGTATCCCTCTCCCATTCCTAATAGACCTGGTCGTTTTTCCCTTGCATCAGGACCTTCATGTGACCTAATAATCAACTGTAGTTCGAGGGTACGCAGCACTGGAAAATTATCATTTCAAAACAGGTTCTTATCTTAACAGAAAAAAATTTGACTTGAAAAATTAAGGACCGAGACTAGTACCGGAACTGTCCCTGGTACCGTACTGGTGCCGAATGGTACCAGAACCGAGGTACAAGGTATAAGTACTGGTTCAAAAAATAGGAACCGAGGCTAGGGAGGTACAGGTACTCGGCCTCGGAAAGAACCGAGCTGAACCGTATCGTGTGCACCCTTAGCAGGGCATAAAATATTTTATGGAGCAGAAAATGTCCACCATATTACAGCAGAGATGGCTCATGAAATTACTAGGATTTGATTAGGAAATCAAATATAAGAGGGGAATGGAAAACAAAGCTGCAGATGCACTATCGAGACTACCAAGCTCAGTTTTGAAATCCATCAACACTACACAACCCACTTGGTCTATGGACATCATTTTGAGCTATAAAGATGATGATGCAGCTCACTATATCATATCCAAGTTTCTAATATATTATGATGCTTTTAATAATTATTATTATACAAATGGGATACTAAGACATAAGGAGAAGATCTATGTAGGGGCTGGTCATGGCATAAGGCATTCCATTCTCACTTCCATTCATGCATCAGCTACTGGTGGGCACTCAGGCATTCAAGGAAGCTATATGAGAGTAAAGGCATACTTTTACTGGACAGGTATGAGGAAGGACATCATTGAATTTGTATCCACTTGTGATGTGTGTCAGAGGAACAAAGGGGAACATACATACCCAGCTGGTCTTTTACAACCATTGCCAATACCAGATCATGCATAACAACATACTACCATGGATTTTATTGAAAGCCTGCCAAAATCTGGAGGGAAGGATGTTGTTTTGGTAGTCATAGATAGACTTACCAAATATGGTCACTTCATTGCCCTTAACCACCCATTCACTGCTTTAACAGTGGCTCAAAAATTCCTCAACAATGTATTCAAGCTCCATGGGCTACCAACCTTCATTACTTCTGATAGAGATAAAATCTTCACCAACAACTTCTGGCAAGATCTATTCCAGGCAATAGGCACTGCCTGAATCTCAGCACTGCCTACCACCCTCAGACAGATGGGCAGACTGGGAGAGTTAATGCTTGTCTTGAAAACTATCTGAGGTGCATGACAAGCCATGAGCCAAAAACTTGGAGCTAATGGTTACCCTTAGCTGAATGTTGGTATAATTCAAATTACCACACCAGCTTGAAAATGACTCCCTTCAAGGCAATTTATGGGTACCAACCTCCTCATCTTTCCTTTCCATTATCTGTCACTACATCTGTTTCAGATGTAGAGGAATACATTAAAGAGAGGGATCACATGCTCAGCTTACTCAAGAAAAATCTGCTTAAATCTCAGGAGAGGATGAAGTTCTTTTCAGACAATAACAAAATTGATAGGTCATTTGAAATTGGGGATGAAGTGTATCTGAAGCTGCAGCCTTATAGGCAAACTTCAATTTCCCTGAGAAGAAATCTTAAGCTGTCAGCTAAGTATTATGGCCCCTTTAAGGTGATGGAGAAGATTGGATCAGTGGCATACAAGCTGCAACTGCCAACAGAATCCAGAATACACCAAGTTTTTCATGTATCACAGCTTAAGAAGAAACTAGGAGCAGCTGTAACTCCCTCCCCCACATTGCCACTTGTAGACCATCAAGGACAGATCAAGATTGAGCCAGCAACACTGCTAGTGAGTGGGTCACCATGCGCAACAACTGTTCAATTCCTCAGTTACTGATTTGATGGACCAATTCAAATGCAGAAAATGCTACTTGAGAAGATGCAACACACATTAGAGCTTTACTTTCCAAGGTTTTATCCTTGAGGACAATGATGTTTTGTTGGGAGGAGTATTGTCATGTAATGTCTGCCTTTATCATGATGGCCGAGTGCTCTCAACAAGGTCACGTAGTAGTAAAAGTAATTAGCATTAAGTAGGCTTAAGTAACTGTTTCTGTTAGAATAATTACGGTTAGCACCAACGGCTTTGATCTGCGCATCTAAGTCTTTTAGGGTTTCTTCCTATTTAGTTGTTCTCACTGTACTGAAAGGGGCAGCTAAGAATTTATGAGTAAAGACTGATCTCTCAGGAATGAGACAGTACACTGATCTCTCAGGAATGAGACAGTGAGTTATCTTCCTAGTTTTATAATACATATTATCTTCCATTCTAGATCTGTGATTCATATCTCTTGTTATTTCATAACACAGGCACACCACACAGCAAGACTATCCCATGTAACAAAATCTCATTAAGTTGCTGTGGCATCTAGATCTCATTAAGTTGTCGAGGTGTCGCTGTGAAACAAGATATACATTAATGGTGTTCTGAGGAAAATTTATTTGAAGGATATTCGTAGGGCCAAATACTATTGAAATGGGAAACCATTGTGAATCGGTAATCTACTTTTGATTTTAATTTTAGGAGATCCTTTGGATTATATCTATGTATAGAAATTTCTACGTGCCACAAAGCTTGTCATGTAACTTAGAATTTTTACCTTGTAAAACTAAAATCTTAATAAGACTCCAGAATTTTTCGTTATAATTGAAAAAAATAAACATGGCTAAATTTTTTTTTTTGACTCAAAATTTTCTTAATGCTCCAATACTCCCTTGTGCCCTCAAATCTGCTTAGCAGGGCTGTGCAAAAAAACCTAAACCGTGGATTTCATCCGTATTCCTCCGCAAAATTGTGGGTGAAACTCAATCCGCAAGAGTTATAGGCCGGATAAGGGTGAAATTTTCAAATCCGCACGTTTACACGTTTTGGTTGCGGTTGGACTTTGCAATCCGCGGATTTATCCGCACCGTAGGGAAATAAGGTTTCGTTCCAGCTTACAATAATCCATTTACCGCCTGAGAAATTGTTTTTCATGGTGTCAATTATGCATCTGGTGGTAGTGGAATTCTTGATAAGTCAGGTTATATCTTTGTAAGTAAATCTTGCTCCGGTTGCTAATCCCAATTATTTCTCGGAACATTTCACATTCAGATCATTTTATTTCGTCGAAATATTTATAGGGACAAAGAATTTGTATGAACGACCAACTGAACAACTTCGCGAAAACAAGGCAGTACATAACTCTAGTTTTGGTACTGATGCCGCTACTGAGCTTTTCTCGAATGCTATCTTCGCAGTTGGCATGGGTGAAAATGATTTTCTTGTCAACTACTACACTCCAGTTCTTTCAATACTTGAACAGACGTTAATTGCTCCAGAAGAATTTGTAGATGCAATGATCTCAGAATATAGACCTCAACTGATGGTAAGTAAAAAATTACCTCAAATAGTTAATTTTTTTTACCCTCTCATTTTATCCTTCAATCCTCTGTATTAAATGCCTAAACCTTGCTATGTTGTTAAGGCATATATTCATTAAGAAATCACCAGCAACTGACCATAATCCCCATGCAGTATGGATTTTTTTTTAACTAAATCCACGGTTAATCCGCATCCGACCCGTATCATCCGTTGATCCGCGGATATGAAATCCCTGGGTGATTGGTCCGGACACGGTTGGATTTTTCAAATCCGCAACTTTGACGGTTTGGACTCGGGTGATCCCTAATCCGTAACCGTCCGTCCGTTGCACACCCCTACTGTTTAGTGATGCAGTTAACCAATATTTACATTTTGACCCAAAATTTATTTAGTGGCTAAATGGGCATCATGATCCACCATTGGACTCTAAAATTTAAAGACTCTTAACAACATTGGGCCAAAAAGTAGGGCCCATAACAACAACATGAAATTAAGAACTATGATTTTGGGCATACCAAAATCTTTGAAGGCATACTGAATGAAGACAAAAAAGGTTGTGAAATAGCAAAATCAGATAACCCCTTAACCCAAATTTTTTTAATGGCAAATCTGCCCTTTACGTATTAGTGTTAATAATCTTGATTAGTGATTAAATATTTTGTTTAGTGATTAAAATAATTTTCAGAATTATAAGAGTTGTTTAGATGAAAAATTTGAGGAAAAAAAAATCAAAGTTTTGGTTTGGTTAAGAAGGAGAGAAAGAGAAGGAGAAAGTGAGAAAATTCTAATTCTTGATTCAGGGATGAGGAGGGTCATCATTCATCTAAAAAACCTAGGAAAATACATATCAACTACAACAATGATCCAGAAATGGCTGATTTCTTAGATTATGAGAATGATTTTACACCCACTCAAACTCAAGCTCAAACTCAAACACAAACTCAAGATGATGATTTTTATGAGCCAAATCCTGATGATGAAGACATTGATGAGGAACCCAATGCTTCTAATACACAGGTACACTTATATCCTATACTTAATCTCACTTCTATAGCTCTCAATTATCAAAAGTTAGGTTTTTTGAATCATGGTTCGGCGAAACAGGTTGAGGTTCGGCTCACATCTATGAGCCGAATCTGCCAATTGATGAACGGTTCGGCTTAATGAATCTGTTTACTGCATGCGCCGAACCTATAATTTCCAATTCCAACCCTTTTGCTAGACACTAGTTCGGCTTATATGAAAGTTTCATAGTAAGCCGAACAACATCCTGAATAGCCCGGAATAGAATCATTACTAATTCGGTTTACATATCCAAAATCGTATGTGCCGAACATAATTTGTTTATTTTTGGGTTAAAATATTGTTCGTGGTTCGGCACATATTGAGGATATCGTATAAGCCGAAACCTGTAAATGTTTATAGTTCGGCACATAATGTGATTATTGAATGCGCCGAACCTTGTTATTATATTCCCTTTCTAGTGTTTAACCTTGTGATATTCTTTGTAGATCGTGCTTGGACCCATGGAAAATCAACCTGATCCAGTAGACATAATTCACGAGGATACCAAGGATCACTAAAACATGAAATTGAGGAACATCAACCTGATCGTTCTTGGGTTTTCCTTGGGGTTGTGTTTCTTGATGAACTTCTTGATTATCATCAACTTCTTCATCTTCAGCTATTCCTTCTTCTTGTCTTTCAATTCTTACTTGTTCAGCTTCTTCTTCTAAAATTCCTCCTCTAGCTCCCGCTCCCAATTTTTTCTTACCTCCTCCTCTAAGATCGGGAGTTTTAGAAGTAGAAGGTGTTACCTCCATCTTCTTCATCTTTGTAGCTGCATTGGTCCTGACACAAGTATGAAAGTTATAAGACTAATTCGAACAACAAAGAGATTTGGAAACCAAAAACTTGTAAGAAAATAAGAAGGCTCGGCTTACCCGAAATAACACATATGAGCCGAATCATGTCTTGAAATTTTTATTATCTTACACAGAGAGTGGATCGTCTCATACCATAAAACAATTATAAGCCGATCCTATATATTCGGCTCACAACCGATACCTTCGAATAAGCCGAGTCTATGGTTATGAACTAAAACATGTATTCGGCGAAACATGATATCATATAAATAAGCCGATCCTATACACTTGTAAAATTTATGAAATTTTAACTATGATATTCGGCACAACCCTAATACTATCGAATAAGCCGAATCTAGACTTATGAATTGAAAACTTTATTCGGCGCAAAACTAATACAACCATACAATCCGATCCTAAGCACATGCAAAAATTCTGAAATTCAAACAACAATTATTCGGCACAAAATTAATACTATCATGCAAGCCGATCCTACGCACATGCAAAATTTTTGAAATTCACAAAACATATTCGGCACAAAACTAACACCATCGAATAAGCCGATCCTAAATATAAGTCTCTGTGTCACTAAGTTCGGCTCAAAACGGATTTCAGATATACGCCGAGCCGTTCATATGCACTTTCAGGGTTCAGTTTCAAGAACAGCTCGACGCACATCTAAGATTTGTTTTGCGCCGAACCATACCCTGTAAGCGCCGCAGAAACATGATTTTGACGAATTAAATCAATCAAACCAATCAAAAACATCAAATACGAGATGGGTTTGTAAAACTAACCTTCTTATTCTCATTTCTGGAGTTGGTTCTACTTCAATCTCTTCTTCCGGTTGATTTTGTGGTTGATTTTGAGTTTCTTCTTCACTCTCTAAATCTTCTTCTTCTTCAATGGGTTGTTCAATCGCTCGATTAGAACGAGATACTGGCTTACGGCGAACCATTATATAGATGAGTTTAATCGTCGACTAAATTTTCACGAATCGACGATTAAATTTCGGCGATGATACGATGAAAAAAAAAGGAGAAGGTGGGTTCGGCTGTGGAGGATGAGGAGGAAGAAGAAGGGGTTGAAACTGATTTTAGGTTTATGATTATAGATTTTTGTATTAAGGTTAGAGATAGATTAGTAATTTATAGGATTTAAGGGCATATAGGTAATTAAACCACCCATAGGGTACCCCTTATAAGGTCACCCAAATTAGGACTAGTCCTTTGTATGCCTTGAAAGTTTTTGGTATGCCCAATATCATGGTTCGAAATTAATGTGGATGGAGTTAGCTCACGCATTATGGTGCATTTGGGTGAACATGGATATTTTATGGGTTTTCATCCCCTCGCATGCCTTTTGCTTATGAATTAGTATAATCTTGCATAACCTTAAACTGCATCCACAATTATTAGTTTGATTACGTTCAGTAATATAGGTACAAAAATTCCAACACACTGAGATGAGGGAGGAAATTGAAGGTGGGGTAAAATACTTAAGAAGAAAGCACGGTAATTTGCTTTTTTGAAGCATAACGTATTCAGAGCAAAACCAAAACAGATAAAGTAGTCCTAAACAACATGTAATATTCCTTGAAAACAAGACTCTGGAGATTTAAGACTCTGGAGATTCAAGAAAGCACGGTAATGTTGACCTACAAATCACAATAACGTATTCAGAGCAAAACCAAAACAGATAAAGTAGTCCTAAACAACATGTAATATTCCTTGAGAACAAGACTCTGGAGATTCAAGACTATCTCAAATTTGTAATTTGCTATCCTGTTTCTGTTTTCTTGGTTAGAATAAAAATATGCTGCAATGTGTTTTCTGTTTGATTTGGAAAACGGTAATAAAAGAAAAACGTGATACACGGTTAATCTATCCAGTATTTTTGATAGATTATTGATTCTTTAAATTGTTGACCAACATGAGCCGTTAGAGTTTATAAGCATATGACACTTTGTTATGAATTCATTAAAAATATATAATGGGGAATGCTCGATACAGTGTAACCAATACTGGAAAAGTTAAATTATTAGGACACTGGTGAGAATTATTTTTGACAATAAACACATGTTTTACTAGGTATTCATGGTACTTTTCTTAACGTTATAACGTCGTACGTAATAAAAGAAACCGATAGATGTTTTGAGTTTTTAATTAAAATTAGATTTTACAAGGCATTCATTTGAGTTTAATTAAAAAATCTATTTTAAATTAACAATGGATGTCAATTTTTAATTAACGTGTATATTTTATTAGGTTATCATGGTACTTTTAGTAACATTAGAGTCATTATAAATCTCAGTTTATACATTTTTTTTGTGTCTGTAAATCATAAAGACTCTTTAGAAATCTTTTTTTTTTTGTCTCTACAAGTCAGAAAGACTCTTTAAAATACTCCATAGAATCACTTGAGAATTTTCAATTTTCGGAGAATCTCCGGGAGTCGCTCAAATACTCAATCTCCCATTAACAAATCTGGAAACTATTGTACTAACAATAACATGAACAAAATGTGGATGTGATAACCTTAACTTACATAATACGGGAATTTTGTGTGATCTGGGCCTTCAACATTATCCCATGCTTTTGCTTATAAATAAGTCTAATTTTATTGCATAAAAAAATAGTCTAATTTTATATCAAACTTAAAGTGCATCAGGAATGATTTGTTGGTTATGTTCACTAATATAGAAGTAAAAGTCTTTAAACATTGAAACGGAATATAATAGTACTACAACATTGGGATGGTGGAGAAAATTAAAGGCGCGGTTAACCAGAAACTCATAGACAATTTAATGATAATAGATCCACAACAATCAATCGTACATATTAATTAAGCTTCTTTAAAAGAAAGTAAACAAGAATCAGACATGCAATATTCAAGAACAAGATTCAAACAAGGTAGAACATTTATTCACAAGATGTGCCTAATTATTTCCAATATGTAACAGGGGATTTTGTGTTATCAGTGTAACTATTTTTTGTTCAATATTGCACCAAATAAAAGAAAAAACAAATTCCTGATTCTTTTTATCATCGACCCATTTTTTTTGTAGGAAAAGAGGCAGAGCCTCATATATTAATAATAATACTGATACAATGAGTCAACTCTTTTACAAGACTAACCAGGAGATTAAAAACAGAACTAGATTCATCAAGCAGACAACTAACACATTTTACACTGATACAAAATTTGTTTTCAAGATAACATCTAACCATTCCATTCCGATTCATAAATAACACGAATAGTTTAAATGGCCTAATCTTGGATTAAAAGTTTCACATCCAAATCATTATACAAATCTACAAATAGTAGAGATGTTGGGATCAAAAGATCCAACCATTTCTCAGGGTTTTCTTCAAACCTATAGTAACACAGTTGATAATTGAGTAACGTGATCCATAGACCTGACCAATAATCAATCTCGTTTCCAAACATATTATTGTACATGTAACATAAATAACCAAAATTGACCCTAGGGTTGAATCGGGCTGGATCAGTCTGAAGAATCATCGAACTCGGTCTTTTGAATCTCTAAGTTGTTGGTATCTTTAGTGTTTTTGGTGTTGCAGCGATCTTAGCAGAACCTTTTGTTGTTGGTATTAGAGATCATTTGATGTTGCTGCTGGTGTGCTTGATTATCTTCATAAAGTTGAATATTAGATCTAAAAGAGTAAAAAAAAAAAACCCTAATTCTGCAGAAAAAGGAAATAGAGGAACACAGGTAAGTAATCTGAAGATTGAAAACTGACCGAGGCTGAGAGTAATGGCTAGGCTCAAGAACGTGGGATTTTAAGATTTTTTCCACTGATGGCCTAGAGGGCTAACCTGGGCAAAAGCGCGGTTAGCCCTCTCATAAATCCGTTAGTATTCTCAGTGATGGATGGTTATTGTGCACCTTGAGGATATGAGTCGTATAGCTCAAGATGATAGTTTTGCCCTGATTATCCCTCTCATAAATATATTAATGGTCTCAGAGATGGATGGTAATTGTGCACCCTGAGAGCATGAGTCGTATGGCTCAAGATAATAGTTGTGTTCTGAGACGAAGGCTCTTGTTTGTTCCAGTATAGAGCTGGTGAGCTTGTTGTGCTGCAATAATTGTGCTGCAATAATCGTCTCTTGGGTCGCATTTGAAATAAAGATATGGATGCATGCAAAATTTGAGCACATATTTTTTGATGGCGTTGGTGGAAAAGTCAGGATCTACATAGGAAATGGCAACAAAAATTAACAAACCTATGTGTATAAGCATAAACACCCATGGTGCCGATTGGCAAGTGAAGACACTTTTCCTAAATCCTCTCCTAGCAAACATGATAATGCATGGATATGAATAAAAATCGAATTTTTAACTTGGCGATCCGAGAAAATAATTAAAATGTTTTACCTCATTTTTCTTTTTTTTTTTCTATTTTAATTTCTTTTATCAATAAACTGCTAAGAAAAAGAAAAGAAAAGCTTAGAGCCAAATTCTTATGTTAATCAACATATGCATGCATCTTCTTGTTAATCACTTTGGAAACAAAAAAAGACGATATGTTAGGTTTCCTTTCATCTAAGCACGTTTTGGCTGAATCAACACGCCTTGGCTTGCCAAACTCCAAAATGTCTCCCAATACAAATCCAAAATCCAATTCAAAGGGCTAAAATTGTCATATACAAAAGAAAACGATATGTTAAAAATGTAGTCAAAAAACATGAAAGATTGAAGAAAATCAAAATTCAGTCAATATAAGTATCTTCCATCCATCTACCCCTCTAATTATGCATTACTCATCATATAATCTAACTTCTACTGTATTTGATTATTTTAGAAGAAATGACTTTTCCTTTGACTGCTTTTTGTCAAAGTGTGCACGTGTGCTGATTCCCACTACCACTACTCTTTGATTAGTATTAATTTATTATTGTCGCGTGAAGTAATGGGGGTGGGCTCTTGAACATAAAAATGTATCACCTAAGTACATAAACTTAATCAAGGATATGTATGAGGATGCATTTATCGATGTCTGTACGAGCAGCGAAGTCTCAACCGCTTTCTCGATTAAGATAGGGCTTCACCAGGGATCAGCCTTGAGCCCATATATTTTCGATTTAGTGCTAGATCAAGTTACGAGAGAAATTCAGGGTGAGATCCCCTGGTGCATGCTCTTTGCAGATGATGTGGCGCTTATCGACAACTCAAAAGAAGATGTGGAGGAAAAACTGGAATTGTGGCACCAGACTCTAGAATCGAAGGGCTTCAAACTTAGTAGAACAAAAACCGGGTATCTGAAGTGCGATCTCAACGATTCCGGTAGAGTTGAAGGGGACATTCTGCTGGATGGACAACCTGTACCAAAGAAAGAGTCGTTTCACTATCTGGGATCGATACTCCAGAGCAATGGGGGCATCGAGGAGGATATTCTCCATCGAACTCAATCTGGCTGGGGGAAATGACGTCTGGCTTCTGGCGTCCTTTGTGACCGCAAAGTGTCACTAAAGCTTATGGGTAAGTTTTACAAATCCGCGATCAGGCCTTCCATGCTATACAGTGCGGAATGTTAGGCGATAAACAGCCGGGACACTCTGAGACTGAAGAGTATCAAGATCCGGATGCTGAGGTGGGCATGCGGACATACAAGGCATGACCGTATCAGGAATGAGTGCATAAGTAAGAAACTTATGGTGGCGCCAATCAAGAAGATGCTCGCACAACATCGACTGTACTGGTTTGGGCATCTCCAGCGAAGACCGCCTGATGCCCCAGTACGAGTTGGCTGCATCAGGCGCGCTGAAAGAAGGATGCAACGCAGAGGCTGACCGAAGCTAATGTGGGACGAGTGCGTGAAGAACGACCTGAGCAACCGAAATCTTTCACCAGAGCAGGCATTAGACAGACGGACATGGAGGGCGAAAATATGCGTGGAAGAGGTGGGTTTCAGGTATGTAGACTAACAACTCCCTTCTTCATTTCCTATTTATTTTCTTTACAACCCAATCAGAGAATACGTAAAAGGAAACCCTGCAGTTTGTGAAGGGGGGAATCCTCCTGTAGCACTGCAGTTGGCAGGATTATGAAGGGGAAACACTCCGTAGCTTCTGCAACCGGGACATGGTGTAAGTATATCCGCATTAATGGTCGAGAATTCGTAATCTCATTAACACAGTGATTACTGTTCATCTGATTCAAAAACAAAAACAATCGTGATGCGGGTAGCGTCAGGTAATTTGCTTGCCGCAGTGCAAGTTGTGCATGGCTCGGACATGCCGGCGTAAAACCTATGTTCGACTCTTAGGATATTTTCTCTAGTCGACCCAGTACTTGCTACTGGAAAAGACTTTGGATTTGGATGATGATGATGAAAGTTTCCAAACCCCTCGGGCGTAAGATAAGGTTTTGTTTGTTTTCCATTCTGATTTATAAATGAATTCTGGTTTTAGCTAAACTTGCACGGTTTCTTCAACCAAACTATCCTTTTCTCCCTTCTTTTTACGAGTGCCATCATTTTTTATCTTTCTACTAGAAAAAGTTAAAAGCTAAAAAGAAAAATATCTATCAAAAATATTTTTTTTCTAGCTTTTTTAACTTTTTTTTACACCATCCCCCTTGTGATAGCAAAGAAAGAACAAACTTTCTAGATTTCCAAACATGCACATATATGGGTCTCCTTCTTCGGCTTCTTCCCTTTTTCCACAAGATTCTTGGAAATTTACTTTTATTTGTGTTAGCAAAAAATGATTTTTCAACTTTGTAACTCTTTGCTTAGCTAACCTTTAATGACTCGTCTTCTCTTTACAAACCATAGGTCTTCATATATATATCCAGATAGAAAAAGAGGATGAAGAAGAAGATAACATTAGGGAAGTTACATTAGCATTGTAGAAAGCAAGCAAGGCCTTTCATGCATGATTTTTCATTTCATTCTAGATTATTACTAACTTTTTACTTTATTGATTAGAATTTTCTAAAGGTTATAAACATTGTTATATGTCTCGACACACTTCTTATCTATCATTTTTCCTTTTCCAAACCATAAATTTCCTGAAGATTATGATCAATATAGGTTGACAGTTGTATGATTGTATCATATGCATGTAAGTGAGATATGTGATATAACTGTTGGAATATTTTCAACGCCGCTAACCAAAGGGGGGTCCTGGGGGGCATCGCCCCCCAGGCTGTGGTCGACCTGACAGGTCAGGTCGTGGGGGTCCAGGGGAGACCGCCCCTGGTGGGGGTTTCAAGGGGGTGCTGCTGTGTCTTGGAGTTCCAAGAAGCAGACTTGTATTTCTGATTCAACAATGTTGTCAGAATTGATAGCTTTAACTGATGCATGTAAGGAGGCAGATTGGCTTAGAAACCTACTTATGGAAATTCCTTTTTGGAAGAAGCCAACTCCGGCGGTCTTGATTAATTGTGATAATCAAGCTACAATCTATAATGTCTCTAATAAGACTTATAATGGAAAGTCTAGACATGCAAGTCTTAGACACTACATGGTTAGGCAACTACTCAAGAGGGGAGTAGTTAAGGTTAACTTTATTGAATCAAAGAGGAATTTGGCAGACCCATTTACGAAAAGTCTACCAAGTTCAGTGGTTTCAATAAAAAGGAAAGAAATGGGACTAAGGTCTGTGAAGGAAGTTTGATCTCCCATATCAGAAACCCAACCTATGTTTTGAAAAGGATAAACAAGGTTCAATGTGGTACCAACAAGTTATGGATGTGGATTATGGAGCACTAATATAAAAACTTCCCATTTCTTATTAGTGCTGGTTTCTGCAAGAAAATAGGATGGATGTAAATCCTTAATGAGTCTATGATTAGTAAAAGGTGTATCGCAGAAACACCTTCGAGACTTACCTATATGAGTATGGAAATAAGGCCGTTTCCTAAGAGAAGAAGACCGTTCTCTAAAGAAGACTCATGAACAAGGATATAAGCACATGGCCATTAACGTGCTTGGCTACAGAACACATGATTTTATGAAATCAATATGTGTGGAGACTCCGGTTTTATCATAAGGGGTACTTGGTTCAAGACTGGTTTCACCATAGAACCTCGATAAGGCTTTGAGTTTCTTACACTAAGTGAAGGTTCAAATCCAAAAAAATACCTATCATTTATGTGTTGATTTCAACGATGATGCTTAGTCTCAATTGTGCTTGAACTACGTTGGCTTGATCCCACTCGGGTACGTAGGCAGTCACTTCGGTGATGCAGTCACTCTGATTTAAAAGTTTTAACTTTGTTTTATGGTTTTTGAAAATAGGGGGAGAATGTTGGAATATTTTCAACGCCGCTAACCAAAGGGGGGTCCTGGTTTTTGAACTGAAGGTTTTATTTGGCCGATAAAAGCCTGTTCGAAAATTTCGAATCCAAAAGACACCATTGATGTCTGTTGATGAAGGAACCTGACGTTTCGTGAATAGAAACCTATTGGCGAATAAAAACCTATTCCCAACAGGTGCAAAACCCTTTATAAATAGCTTCTCCCAGTTTCGTTTAACATATAAGAAAAATCAATCTGTTTTCTCTATTTCAAAAAGCATCATCAGAAATCAGAAATCTCTTTGTGTGTTCTTGATTGAATCAAGGGGTACAAACCTTGAATTCAGTTTTCGTTGCAGGGCTTTCATTGTATCTTGAAGGCAATATTTCGCATACCTGTTGTAATCGCCAATTGTTATTGGGAGGGTAGAAATATTTGTCTAAAAGAAATTTATATAAGCCTTGAAAGTTTTGGAGTGCAACAATTTCTTCTCTGTGTCATTCATCCTTTGTGAAACCCATTTTTTTTCCAACAATATCAACCCAAAAAAAAGATCCCGACTTTTTATTTTGTTTGATGTTTTGATTCTTTATATACAGTGGGAATGAAGAAACCCTAGCACCCAACAGGCTAGCAAGGGGAGATTTTAAAGTTGGACCTACAAAAGCATACATATAAGCTACCCCAGCTAGCATATCACATGATCAAGTGCAAGTGGGAACGGTGGTGGCTGATTTTTATTTCAAGAAAAAAGAAATACAACCACATCCCATGTCTTAGAAACATAGTAAGGTCGATAAGAAATATGTGTGTATCTGGTTATACCACCTAGGCTAAGAGAGAAATAGTATATCTAAATGCATGCATGAACATTTTTAATTCGGTTTTGATTGTTGTTGGACAAATCTTAAATCCTTTCGAGTTTTGTTTGGACAGGTGCTGTCGACTTTCGAATTTAGATTGCGTGTGTTAGTGTTGCCACTCGACATTTCTATTATTCTGATAAAAAGTTACGATTTCTTTTTATCTTTTTGAACATGTTACAGAGTATTTATTATAAGTTCATATGATTTCTACGATGTTTTAGTATAAATTTGATGTTTTGACAAGAGGAAGGATACCCTGACACTTCTTCTTTTTTTGCTCGGTGATCCCCTAACACGTCAAAAAGATTTTTTTTCTTTTTACCTAGAATTTAAGATAATTTATTGTTCTTGGGAAAATGAAATATGTAGACAACTAACTGTCCCCTTGAGAGCCAACACTACGACTAGTATCAATATGTATCAATAAGAAGTTCAGTAGACATGAACAGGGTTTTCTTTATATTCCTTGACAAATGTACCATACGATTACTTGACTATACTCAAATTGACCATAAACTTGATGTGTATGTTTTTTATTTTTAAGGAGTACCAAATTATTATAGGAAACTAACAGATTTAAATATAAAACCTAGGAAACAAGAGTTAGAACGAAACAGATATGCAAAAAATAATGTTGGTGTTTAAATACTTACAAGGGGTAGTCAAACAAGATTTCTATGTACTTTCATAGATTTTTAATTTGAGTGACTTCTAGAGATTCTCTGAAAATTCATAGATTTTTAGTGATTTTTTAAGAGAATTCTAGAGAGTCTTTGTGACTTGTAGAGACAAAAAAAATGAGATTTGTAGGGATAAAAAAATGAGGTTCGTAAAAAGTTTATGTGATTTGTAGAGACAAAATTGTATAATATCCCCCCGATTAATTCCCAATATTACCGATTTTTTTATTATTCACGTTACCGTAATAATAAAAGTACCATAACCACCAAATGAAATATGTGTCCATTGTCAAAATAAACGTCCCTGCTGTCCTATGCCTAAATTTTCATTCACTTTATTCCAGTCGTCCCACATTTTATTTTCTATGCGGAGAAAAAAGTCATAACTTCTAAAATATACTGTATATTTTAAAATCGATATATATCACAAAGACTCACATAGCCGATTTTAAAATATATATTCTCCAATTTAAAAAATCATTTTATTCCACATTTTGTCTTGATTACCCCTTTCCAAATGGCCCTTAAGTGTATTATTGCACAAGGAAAGAAAAAAATGGTTCACTCCCAAAACCAAAAAATCTACAAATTTCCAAGTCTCCCTAAATATCACCTCTTGAGGAGAGATTTCTACCATGCCCATTTTTAAGAAAAAGTCTCTCAAATCTCTGAAAACAACAAATCAATGACTTTCAATTCTCCTTCGAATAACAGGAACGTTGGAGTAACTCTTATGAGATCCTAATCTAATAACACGGAGTTTCAGAAAATTTAAATGACTTGAAAAAAGTCTTTAACCAATAACAAGAGACATTAAGAGACTCTCCAAAAGTTTCTATGGACTAACAATAGATTTGCAAACTCCTCAGAAGTCATTCAAAATCTAATTTGACTAACCCATGTTAATAGATTTAGTTTTTTTTTCTTTTTTTTTTAAAGACTTTTGGCTTTAAATTATCCATGTAATTGGGTATAGATGCGGCAATTGTGTTTGGACATGAGCGTTGAATTAATTGGTATGGGAGAAGAGAGAATCTAAAGCTGTTTATAAGCTTGTTTGAGTAATTCTGGTTCTGCATGTTAAAATTTTAGAATTATATTTTCGAGTTCAAGTCACTGGTATGACAACTTAATTTTACTAGTATATTGGTAGAAATGCTGAATGAGTTGTGACCCTTCTTGTCCCTAACCAAATCCTTGCTCCACTGCTCTTAACAAAATGTGGTTAGACTTGGCTCACACGATATGGTGTACTCGTGAGAACATGTATAATTGGTTTTCACTCTTCACCGATATCTTATGCATGTTCCTTATAAATTAGTTTATAATTTGCATCTAGTTTAGTGGGCATACAGAACTCTTAGTTTGATGTCTATATTACTCTTCACCAATATCTCATGCATGTTCCTTATAAACTAGTCTAATGTCGCAGCTAGTTTAGTGGGCATACAGAACTCTTAGTTTGATCTCGATGTTACATTTAAAAGTCTTAAAAATTTGAGATGGGGGAGGATATTGAAATTGATGGTAAATCACCCGCAAGAAAGTGTGGCACGTTGTAGCACGAATGAACAAAACTTAGGCCACGTTCGGCAAGGAAGGAGTTTGAATTCAACTACCTACAAAATGAATTCCATCCTTCTAAATTTAGGTGTTTGGCATGATTATTGATGAAATTTATTAATATATCATTTGCTGGTAAATTTATTTATGAATCGCAACTTCGTAATTAAATAAATATAATATTATTCAATGTAAATATAATTTTTGTTTTTTTTCATCTTGTAACAATCTTCAATTATTTTTAATTAATTTTTAGTATAATATTAATTCAATATATTAATATAATAAGTCAGTGTTGAATTGTTTAAATATAGCTATTATTTATTAATGAATAAAGTAATTTATCAACGATAATAATTAATTTTTTATGTAAATATAATTTTAGTGGAAATAATTTTATATTTGAATTGAAAAATTATTTATGTTTATAAAACTATTATTTTAAATTTTAAATTTAATAACAGTACTAATTGTATTTAAATAATAAGAAAATATTTTTTTCCCAATTTTGAATATGAGGAAAATAAAATATTATTAAAGTATTAAAAATTACTAATTAAAAAATATTATAAATTCTAAAACATTAATTATGAGAGATTATTTATTTGATGATAATGAGTCATGACAAAGCGGTAGTAGGCAACCAAGTAACAAGCTGGGCACTGACTCCTTTTTGAATAACAATACCTAGTCTATGAAATAGGGAACCGCCTACTTTGTGATTGGGGTCTTTACTGATAAAGCAGTTCCGTAGTCTCTTCAGGAATGTAATCGTATCTACACCTAGTTTCCCTAGAATAGTAAAGACTAAAACTCCAAAACCATAACCATGGGTGGAACAATTGTCGAGATATTTTTTGCACTTGTATGTGGTTGTCATAATGATAGCATGTCCTGGAGTAAAGCTGTGAGGCCCAGCGCGAAACTCACGTGACACCTAATTCTAATTCTAAAATAAAATATAATTATATTTTAATTACCAAAATAAATTTATATGTATAGGAAATTAATTATTGTTTAAAGATGAAAAGAGAGTATAATAAGTTGAAATGTCAAAATGGTCAATGAGTGGAGTTGGAAGTCTGGAGTTCCAACTTTTATGGAGGAGGTGTGATTCCAATTTCCATTGAGCGAACGAGTATCAACTACCTTGAATTCCAATTCCTTCCATGCCGAATACCATAGGATTTGCATTCCATCCTTGACTCCTCCTGTTGACTGAACTCCACCCTCAACTTCCTCCGTGTCAAACGCACCCCTTAATAAATACATAATTTACCGCATTCAGAGATGAGACATTTATCTTATGATAGTGAATTTTTTTTACAGGTGACTTGCACCAAATTGCAAGGTCTATTTAGGTTAGATTATTACTCCCTCCGTACCACATATATAGGCGGAGGGACCAATTGTCTTAGATTAAGAAATCTTTTTTGATTTCACAAATATCCATGTTTTTTCCTGTTTTCTCATTAATTGTATTTCTAATGTTAGAGACATGTACCCAATTGTGAGGATTCCCAAGAAAATAAATAGGGGTAGTAGAAGTAAAATATGGTTTTGAAATTTGCACTCCGCCTATATAGTGGTACAAGGAAAAATGAAAATTCTGCCTATATAATAGGTACGAAAGGAGTAGATTAGTAAAAAAAAAGATTATTAGATTATAGTGGTTGTGTTGTAATTAGTTTTCTTATCAATCTCGAGGAAAGATCGATTCACACTTTATATCTCACATTACCTCACACATTGGATGCTATTTTTGTGAATAAAACCCAAAAGGTTACGAGTTTGAAGCCAATATTTTGGGGATATGTTTCTCTCACAAAGCTCTACATACCTAACGAAAATCAGTGCATTTTGAAATGCATAACACCATCATCTACCGATCTTAATTTCAATGGTTGAAAATTCATTGATTTTCCACTGTTCATTTTCAAAGTAATTATAGATGATGATGTTATACATTTCGGAATACGCTCATTTTTGTGAGAACATAGATATTTGTAAGAGGAACATGTCCCCAAAATATTAGCTTCAAATTCCAAACCGTTTGGTTTTTATTCACAAAAATGATGTCTAATGTGTGAGATAATATGAAAATAAAAGTGCGAGGGGATCTTCCATCATTAATCATATAACATCACAACTAAGGAATGCTTTCATTTTTGGAAGGAATGTAGATCTATATAAGAGGAGCATGTACCAAGAAATTAGCTTCAAGTACATGGTCGCTTGGATTTTATAGAAAAAATGGCCGAACTATGTCATGATTATGTCAATATAACCATATTATTGGATCCTACCCCCACAACTACCAAGAAGTTACTAATGATTTGTCTGATTTTTTTTGTTCAATTTGGAAAAAAAAAACTACAGCTTAAAGATGCAAATGATATTCTTATACTTGTAATTAGATACATGGATGGTTGTGTTTAGACCCTGGGTTGGATTATTACTACAACCATTGGAACGTCTAAGCATTTGGTTAAAATCTAGTCCTGGTTGGTTGTTTTGCGGAACTCTCTAATTTTACTTCAACTAATTAGTAAGTGTTTGTTGTTTGTCCTGCTATTATTATGTCATTTAAAATTTCAGGATTCTTAATGTTACCAACTGTCGGTTGTACATTATATATGCAAGTATATAACAAGGGCGATGTAATTGTACTATCGTATGGAGTAAAAACTCTTCAAATCGGAACCAGTTTAAATATATACTGTCAGAAAGGCAGTAAAAACCTTATGGAGTACGTATAAAATCAAAGAGCTGAGACGTCTGGATAGAAATATTTTTCTATTCAAATTTAACACATAAGAAGTCATGAATACAGTTCTGAAAAAGGGTCCATGAAATGTTCTCAAAGCCCATTTAAATTTAAAGAAGTATGATGCTTTTATTCCTGTGCAAGACTTGGTGTTTGATAAGCAAGAATGGACAGTGCAATTTCAACACATTGTTCTTGAACATCATTCGGTTGTTGTGGTAGATGACGCTATTGAAGAACTAGGAAAAAATATTTCTACGGATCCAAAGGACTGCAAACCTTATGGTAACATAATTTCTGCAAGAATCAAGATTAATTTAACTAAACCTCTTCATAGAGGTGGATAGTGGAATACAGCGGCAGGGGGTCAAACCGAGATTCGTTTTCACTGGGAGAGACAGCCTCATAATCTTTGTCCCAAATGTTACACGATAGATCATAATGAAAATGAATGTGAAAACAAAGCAGGTGATCTTGTGATCAGGAGGTACACAAATGAACAATACACTGCTTACATTCATGAGTTAGCTGGTGCATATGGTGTTGAAATTGTTGAAGAAATGGATATACTCATTGAAAGGATTTGTGAGGCGAGTAGAAACATGCGAGAAGCTCAAGAGACAAATGGAGAAATTAATATTGTACAAGATGGAGATGAAGAAGCTAGCAGGAGTCATAAGAGAACCAGAGTCGAAAAAAAAGGAGATATCATAAAAAATGGAACTACAGTGTCAATAACTCAAACTGGTTTTGATGGTATGGAGCATGACTTGATAGATGAAGGACAAAACACCATAAAGGAGAATTTCCATGAGGTGAAATAGGCCGCTCCTACTAACCTGGTAAAAAACTTTTCAACTATTACCAGGTTTTTTCAAGTTTCAGTTTTTAAGTCAAACTTAACTAGATTTACTACTGCTTTACATACTCTTATTTCGGTTGGCACTTACTGTTTTCCCGCTGTTTCTGTTAGCTATAATAATTTCATCTTGAGAATCAAGTTTCATAATCATAACCATACCATGAAAGTCATTAGTTGGAACTTCCAAGGTTTCCCAGGAAAAGCCACCAGAGACCATCTTCATCAGCTTAATAATTTGTTCTCTCCAGATATCATATTCCTTTGTGAGACAAAAATTAATGATGATAGAATTATTTATCTAACAAATTTTCTTAGGATGCCAAACAAATGTTATATTTCCTCAATAGGTCAAGCAGGTGGTATCATTTTGCTTTGGAAGGATGGTTTTCTACTAGAGCTAGTGAATTCCTCTAGTAATATGTTTCATGTTATTGTTAATAATGACCTTGCCCTAGGAGAATGACTCTTATCTTGTGTCTACGGTACTCCTTACATCAGAGACCAACTAGCTCATTGGAAATATATTCATAGTCTTAGCAAGTTAGTTAAAATACCTTGGGTGCTCATAGGAGACTTAAATATTACCATGAGTGTTTTTGATAGAAACACTAGCTCTGCTATAACTTCCCCTGAGGTTTTAGATGTCATAAAGAATTCTGACCTGAATGACATGAAATTTAGTGGTAATACCTTCATTTGGTCTAGCAATAGTCATGGCGATGGAAAGTATAAATCTAGAATAGACAAAGCTCTTATTAATACTGAATTCATCATCAAGTATCCTGATGCTACTCTACTCTTAAACATCTTGCTCATCTAGGATCTGACCACACTCCTTTATTATTATCCCTCTATACTGCTTCCAAATCTTCAGGTAAAAATTGGAAGTTCTTTGAACATTGGCTTCAAAAAGATTCTTGTGCAAATGAAATTATGAATGCTTGGCAATCTAACATTTTATGCTCAGCTGCTTATGTTTTATGTGACAAGCAAGTTAATACTAGGAAGGTTCTTTCTAAATGGAGTAAATATAATCTTGGTCATGTTCCAACAAGAATCACTGAGATTCAACTTGAAATTTCTAAACTGCAAGCTTCAGATGTGCAAGGTAACAATACTTGTCAAGTGTTAACATTGGAGAAACAAGTTGAGGAGCTCAATGAGATTCAAGCCAGTTCTAATAGACAGAAGTCAAGAGATATCTTCTATAATGACATGGACAAAAACTCAAACATTTTCATATAAGGGACAACCAAAGAAGAGTAAGGAACAAGATTGACTATATTCAAGCTCCAGATGGATCATGGTGTCAAGATAGGGCTTCAATTGAACACCTTCTAGTTACTCATTTCAAGAAGATCAGTTCTACTTCAAATCCCACTTACAGTCATTACTTCCTAGAGCATATTCCAACTATCATAAATCAGCAAGACAACAGTGCTCTCATTTCACCTCCAGATGAACAAGAAATATATTCAACTTTAATGTCAATGGAACCATGGACATCTCCAGGTTCTGATGGGTTTCCTCCAGGCTTTTATCAATCTCAATGGAAGGTAGTAAAGAATGATATTTGTAGTATGGTTCAGGCTTTCTTCCACTCTGGCCATCTCTTGAAGAAGATCAACAATACTAGAATCACATTAATACCAAAAATTTCATCTTCTCAAAAGCCAGAAGACTTCAGACCTATTTCCCTCTGCAACGCAATCTACAAGATCATCTCCAAACTTCTAGCTTTAAGATTAAAGAAGCACATGGTTAATATCATCTCACCAATGCAATCATCTTATGTCCCAGACAGGTTAATTTCAGAGAACATATGCATGGTTCAAGAACTAGTTCAAGCAATGAAGAGGAAATAAGGTAGAACTGGCCATCTGGGTCTCAAAATGGACATGTCCAAAGCCTTTGACATGCTAGAATGGGTATTCCTCATTGAAGTTCTCAAGAAGTTTGGTTTCTGTGATAAGTTGTGTCAGCTGATATTTGAATGCATCTCTACTACTCAAATAGAGATAATGATTAATGGTTCTCCTTCAACTTCATTCAAACCTACAAGAGGCATTAGACAAGGGGATCCTCTATCCCCTTATTTGTTCATCTTAGCAATGAAAGCTTTTTCAAGAAAGTTATACCATTGTGAAATCTCCCAGCAATTAACTGGAATGAAAATTTCAAGATCAACACCAAAAATTAATCATCTTTTGTTTGCAGATGATTGTCTATTATTCTGCAAGGCAAATCTAGATGAAACAAGGAAGCTGCTTCAACTGATTGAGGAATTCAGCTTATGTTCAGGACAATTGATTAACTTCAGCAAATCAGCTGTCTACTTTAGTAAAAATATGAGTCCTTCTCAACGTCAGGTAATTAGTGGTACTTTACAGGTCAGACAATTGAATTTAAATGATGAAAAATACTTGGGTTTGCTTTTTTTTCATAAGAAGTAATAAGAGAATCCCTTTCTCTATCCTTGGTAACAAGATGGATACCATATTATCAAAGTGGAGATGCATAAATATGTCAGAAGCTGCCAGATCAGTTATGGAAAAATGTTGGAGGAAGAAAAAGACAAATAAAGGTAAAAAATTGGTGACATGGAAAAGTGACAATGCTCCAAAAGAGGAAGGTGGACTGGGATTTAGAGATTTACAAATCTTCAATAGGGCACTGTTAGCTAAATCTGCGTGGAGGATATGCACTGATAAAACCTCTATCTGCTCCAGGTCTCTTCAAGCAAAGTACTATCCTGATGGTGATATGTTTAATCTCAAGAAATCCTCTTCTACAACCTGGTCGTGGACCAGTATTAGTTCAGAGCTAAAATTCATCCAGAAATATAGGTCATGGAGTATTGGAAATGGTCAATCTATTCTCATCTGGAAGCATAATTGGATTCAGGGTCTTGATGCTCCTCCAACACCAAGAAATGGTGCCACAAATGCGGAGCATTATAATTATGTCTTTCAACTATTCAACTCTGATGGTACAAGGTGGAATGCTTCTTTAATTCTTACTCTTTTTGAAGATTTTACAGCAAGTCTTATTCTTTCCATGAGTATTTTCTCCCAACTTGAAGATAAGATGGTCTGGACTTTGGAAAAGAATGGGAAATTTACAGTAAAACCAGCTTATAAGAAGATGTATGAACTCCAAAGAACTACACTTGTGACTCCACCCAGAATGAAGAAAATCTTCAAGAGAATTTGGAAGATGCCTATTCTTCCTAGAATCAATCAGTTTTTATGGAAATGCGTTAAAGACATTCTTCAAACAAGAGATAAGATCACCTATGCTATTCAGAATGGAGATTTCAGCTGTGCTTTATGCTCTCAAGTGAATGAAACAACTACTCACTGCATCCTTGAGTGCTCTCTGGTCAGACCCATTTGGTTTGTTACACTGGGAATCCACATCACTCCTAATATTAATCTGGTTGAATGGTTATTCTCTAGTTTTGACAGTCTTGAAACAAGTAATATTAATGAGTAAAATATATGCAAAATTGCCATAGTTGCTTGGTGTATTTGGTCACAGAGATGTGACAAAATATTCAAAGACTCAGCAACAACTCCAGAAATCATAATACAAAAGTGCAGGAAGTATATTTCTGACTGTGTTGAAATGGCTCGCAAGAAACCTGTTAGCTTGCATAATCAAATTAGAATTAACCTTCATTGGTATCCACCTCCATATGGTGCCTTTACTCTTAATGTTGACGGTTCTTATTACAATAAATATGGTGGCGTAGGTCTCATCTTACGAAATTTTGCAGGAAAACATGAAGGATCCAAGTGCATCTACCTAAAAGATTCTTCGAGTGCGGAACATGCAGAGTGCAGTGGTATATGGGAAGCTGTGAAGTGGGAAAAAGAATTGGAATTGCAGGACGTATACTTTGAACTGGACTCAAAGATCGTTGTTGATACTATCAGAAAAGAAGACTACAATATTGACTGGAGATTACATAATCTAGTTAAAGTTATCAAGAACTTTTTTCCAATTTTTAGATCTTGGCACTGTTATTATGTGCAAAAAGAGAAAAATAAACCAGCAGACATATTGTCTAAGTCAGCTAGAGTAGGAAAACTCAACAGAGTGTGGTTATCTGAGCCTCTTGGTAGCATAAAAATCTTACTAGAAAAGGAAGCTAACTATGTAAACTCTTTGATTTAAGTTATATCAATTCTTGTTGTTTCAACAAAAAAAAAAAATTGTATTATCGTATTGTGGTGTTCTAACTTAGATATTTATCCAAAAAAAGATCGATTAGCTTTATTCTTTTAATTATTTTATTATTATAAGTCTTTTCCCATTTTAGAAGAAATAATTACAAGACACAGATATTTGATGGTAAGAAATTCGAAGAAAGTAGAGCAACAGGCTGGGCTCTAACCGCCTTTTGAAGGTAAGAAATTGGAAATTTTTTATAATTCATTTGTTATCTTATCTATTAAAGTTTCTTCTCGATGCTGGGTATATTTTAACAATATTGTTCAACTTCATTACAGAAATAATTTATTACGTTACCAAACATGCATAAATGATTGATTAATTATTCAAACAACAATCTAATTTCTTGTGTCATACTCATTTTCTTGAGACTTGTTCGAGAAATTTGAGTGGGCCTAGACCTATTTGGCTCTTTAACTGTAGATGAGTAAAAACATCCAAATCCGTGGATTTTGTCCAATCCGATTCGTATTTTTACGGGTGGACAACCAATCCGATTTTTGGCGAATTGGACAAATTATAAATTGAAGTTGTGATAAATTTTACGGAAGAAAGTATAAAATCGGACAAGCATACTACATAACAAGACTATCCCATATTAGTATTTTGTTTTGTTTGTCTGCGATTTTGGTTTTTTATTATGTTTTACGGATTATGTAAAAAAATCTCATTAAATTGGCATGGTATCCTGATGCTTTAAACATAAGAGGGTTCTGAAGATTAACTTGTATCCCAAAAAGAAGGTAATGGGAATTAATGGATGAATTATACCCATTAGTTTTCTCGGTTTGTTGAAGAGATGCTTTCCTCGTTTTTACTGCTAGGCAAACTAATTTTTTTTCTCAACTTTATCGTGGAGTTGTTGTCCTTGTTACAAATTGTACATCAGAATATCTTTTTCATGATTAGAAAATAAAAACGATAACTATACATGTTGCATAATTAATATATGTTAAATTTTTCTTAGATGGTGTTCTGTATAGCGGCAGTAATATATAGCCATGAACCCTTTCTATCATGCTAGTAAGAAGCAAAGCATATAGATATTCGTTACCATTTTATTTAGGATCTCTTAGAAGACGGAGAACTGAAGCTCGAGAAGATTCTTGGTTCTAAGAATCCGGCGGATATGTTTACCAATGGAGTTACATTAGACAAGCTAAATGTCTGCGATATTTAGTTGGTCTCTCTAAATGAGGATCTGGGAGGGGAGTCGCATCGACAAGGAAGTTATTAGCCCCGTCAACCCAAAGTTGAATATTGAAGAAAAGAAGAATCAAAGACAATTAATCAAGTCTTCGATGTGAGATATTGTTGAGTATTGAAGACTTAATTTCAGTTCACAGACTGTAGTGGTACGCATATCCGGTATGCATATCATAAACATCTGGAATTCTTGAACTGAGGAGGGTATGCATAACGGGTACGCATGCCAAAATACACTGAATTTCGTGAACCTATGAGGGTATGCAGACCCAGTACGCATATCGGCGTAGCCTGATTCACGAAATTTTATTTGGGTCCCTATTTCACCTACTTTGGGGTAACCTTTTGGGAAGGGGTTTCCTAACCCAGGAGATGAGTCATGCTCTCTTCAAAACTATTGCATAAGTTGCAGATGAGATAGATAGTGAAGGATGCTGACAGTTTTAGCATTGATTGGCATGATCCAATGAGCACTTTTCCTGAAGAAAATATTAATGATAGGTGCGGCATTTATTTACTAGAATGATTCCTAGTTGCTTGTCTGAGCAGAAGTGTTAGAGAGTGTGTCCATCTTAGCTCTGTAAAGGGATTTGACTGAAAACTTCCCTGAATCAGTGGATTTGGTCTTCCTCCGCATGATTGACAACAATTTCAAAGATGGCTAGTGTATGAACATGGTTACATTAACTAAGCATTGATGAGTTGATAATTCCATTCCCCATCATCTTTGAGTAAATGGGTGACCAGCTGAAGATCCTATGGAAAATTAGCTGGTTTTCGAGAAGGGGGTTGAGGTTGAGAACCCAGAAATCATCTCATATGCTAGTTCTTCTATCATTGTCAATCTTCCAGTAGCTATGTTGTTTGATATTACATACTCCTTCTAGAATGCCCTTCCAAATCCAAGAGTCACCATCTTTAGGTCCGGTTTACATGTTGAGAACATTCATACCAAAAAGATATTTATCATCCATTAGTTGATACCAGAGAGAGTTCATCTTGTCAGTTTCCAATATCCATCCAATCTTAATGATCATAGCATTGTTGAAATGTTCCATATTCATGAAACTTAGTCACACGTTGTTTATGTTTGTAAACAGAGTTCCAAGCTTTTGGATAGTATCCCTTTGGGTTATCAATTTATTTTCCCCCTGAAAAAAGTCTCATTGAATTTTGTTAAGGTCTTTACAGATTTGTTTAAGAAGTCTGGAACAATTCATCTGATAGATACTAGCAGTAGAAGTGACTTATTTAATGAGGGCATGTCTTTCAGATGGGTTAAGCGGGATGTTTTTACATCTTACTAGCATTAGATTTTAGCCTGTCAATACAAGGTTTGAAGGAAGTTACTTTACTCTTATGAGAGAATAAAGGGGATCCTAGATATTTATCATGCATATAAAGAACCTGAAATTCCATGAGATTGCTTATTAGATTGGGTCAGTATTGTCGCAGAAGAAGATCCCAGATTTGTTGAAGTTGATTAACTGGCCAGAAGTTTCACTAAACATATTGAAAATATCCAGAAGATTCTAGCTCTCAAATGTCTTCATCTCTTTATCAATAAAAAAAAATGTCTCCCTTGTAACACGAGCTCAATTTGTCAACCTAAACTTTGTTTATATCTCGAAATTTTCCTAATCACGTGAGATACCCATAATGATGACCCGAATTATTTCGGGAACCCAAACTCCCCTGTGTCCCGAAATCTACCTACTGGTGCAGTTTCCAATATTCATATTTTGACCCAAAATTTATTTAATGGCTCAAAATTGGCATCATGATCCAACAGTGGGCAAGATGTGTATGTCATGATGTGAATATTTGGGTGACTCTCAAATGTGAAAAATCTTTAACAACAACATGAAATTAACGTGGATGGAGTTGGCTAACATATTATGGTGCATTTGGGTGAACATTGATACATTATGAGTCTTCACTCTTGAGTATTATAATCTCTCATGGATTTTCCTTATAAATTAGTCTAATGTTGCATACCCTTAAAGTGCACTCGCAACTATTACTTTTACCATGTTCACTGATATAGATATACAATTCTCAACTTACAAAATAAAACAAAATATACAAGTCTCAATCATGACACAAAGAAGTGGAATGAATAATTGTTATATTCTTTTTTCGACAATCCTTTAGTTTCTGAAATTTTGAACATCAAGCTTTACACCAACAACACTGGAAACTTGAAAAAAGATAAACTGAGATGGATGCTCACCAGAAATGGTGAATTCTATGTCAAATCCTCATATGTTAAATTGCTTAATCCTATGGGATCAGTTTTTGCTGAGACTAAAAGATTTTGGCAGGGTCTTTGGCGTATGGATACCTTCCAAAGAATAAAGCTTTTCACTTGGAAGTGTTTGCAAAACACTCTTCCAACAAGAGAGAAATTAGGCTCAGTTCTTGATATGGAAACTCAGAGTATTTTCTGTAAACAGGCCATCAAATCAACTTACCATCTGTTCTTTGACTGTTCTTATGCTCAAGCAGTATGGAATCTACCACATATGGCATCACAGGGAGTAAACTCTATCTCTAATAATACGTCTTTCTTAGATAAATACAATGAATGGTTGAAAGGTGACATAAATTCTATATCTATGGCTCTAGCTGCAACTAAATGTTGGTTCATATGGAAAGAAAGATTCTTGCGTGTGTTTGAAAAACAAGAAAGAACACCTGAACAACTTGTTGTAGATATCACAAGTCATTTTGCATATTGGCATCCACAAAGTCTTAACAGTGACACAACACAACCTAGAATTAAGACAGCGATGCTTAAGCCATGGAACTTTCTTGCAAAATATACTCTCAAATTAAATTGTAATGCCTATTGGATTTCAAAATACACTGATGCAGGTTTTGGTTGTGTTCTTCGTAATTGGTTAGGAACAGGCAAAGGAGCAGCAATGGGAGTTTTCAGAGCATCAACAACAGAAGAAGCAGAAGTTCTAGCTCTTTTGCACACTACCATATGGGATAATCAGAATAATCTACACAATCTGGTCATAGAGGGAGACAATCAACTCACTATCAACTATCTGCAAGGGAAATCTGTTTCAGTTCATTGGCAAAGTATACCTATTTTGGAAGAAGTTAAATCAGAATCAGCTAAACTAGTTTCTTTTTTGGGCTTTAAACATGTCGACAGGCGATCCAACAAGGTTGCAGACTTACTAGAAAAGAAAGGGAGAAAGGAACACTTGACGGCATGTTGGTTTGATTATGTACCTACGTTTTTATTTCCTTCAATTGCTTATGACTCTGTCAAAGCACAACAACTATGTAACAATCAAAACTCTCTTGTAATCGTTACATAAACTGTTAATTCTGAAGATTCAGTCACCAGCAGAACAACTTCTACACAGTTGAATCCAAATGGGTCTGAATCAAGGAATTAACTTTCTGCTTGGCAATATATCTTATTTTCAAAAAACAAAAACACTGAGATGGAGGAGGAAATTAAATGTGGGATTATTTGATCCCTCTAGTTTGAGGTCTATAGGTTTTATTTGAGCCCTACAACTAAAAGACAAAAATGGATATTTTGAAGTAAAATAAAAAACCTCTTATCCAACTATTTAGTTAATGGATAATTTTCCCTTGATTAATTGGTGTTAATTCGACTGATTAACAAACAAATATTTAATCTTGTTAACTCAGAAATTAGCCAATATTAATGATTACCGAACTTGAAATTTTTTTGATTTTTTTTTTTGTAAAATCATCAACCAAGAAGATCGATGTTTATGTTCTCGTAGGACGATCCTGGTTGATGTTTATCAATCATGAAGAAAACCCAAAATCGGTCAATAAGAATTGTTACATAGATCGATTGTGGCTTAAAAAGCAAACAATTTTTTTTTACCCAGAATCGGTCGATATGAACCTTCTCATCAACCGATTATCTGCTGGTGTTGAAAAACATTAAACATATACATACTCATTTTCAAATCGAGTATATATGAAATCATATTCAAGACATACTCATATTTTCAGTTCGAGCATAAAATCATACTCATTTTCAAATTGGCTTTAAAATCATACTCATACTCATTTTCAATTCGGGTATAAAGTAATTTTTATCTCGAGTAAGAAAGTTATACTCGAATTGAAATCGATTGTTCATCACTCGACTTTAATTACAATGAGTATGATTTCATACTAATTCTACGATCGAGTAGTAACTGAAGAAAAAGGTTTAACAAGAATCAGTCTTTTTAAGAAATCAAAGGCTATACAATTGGTTTATGTGAACATTCACATAATCCGATTCTAGCGAAAAAAAACATACAGAAACCTTGGTATTCTTCCTGTTTAAGGGTGAAAATGGTTTCTGCTGATTTTGGTAATTTCGGGTGTGTGGGTGAGAAACAAATTTAAACCCTAAACAATGTACTGCAAGGGAGTACTTTAGATTCGAGAGATCAATATGTACAAATCCAGCCTAAACAAAGAAATGGTCGTTACAGACTTGCTTCGGTCACAAAGTGAAGGAAAATGGTTGGTTTTGGGGAGGGAAGCGAAGAGAGTGTTGAGACCAGAATAGTTGATTTTGGAAGAGTAGTTGTTTTACGACTTGTATCAGAAAGTGGGAAGCTAACAGATGGGAAAGCTAGCAAATTTTTTTCTGAGTGTTGTATGCTCCTGACCCGAACTTGTTGTTCGGTGGAAATAGGTAAGACCTATTTATACAAGTTGAAGTGAAACGTACTCTGGTCTCGTAGGAAATGAAAAACAACTATGTAAATGGTAGGAGGTGGTAACTGGTAACGCCTGGAATTGATGTTCCATATCATAAAACGTTTTACCATTACTCCCTGTATTTACTAACCGCCTCATCCTTATGACATTGTCTTGTAACGGGCGTAGTGTACGCTGCACGCTGTAAACCGCCAAACCAATACCCAATGAGCATCCCCCAGTTTGTGACATGTGTTGATGTCTCGAGTGTTTTCATGGATAAGATGTAGCATGTTGTTGTTGTCTGGAAAGTTGAACTTGGAGGGCTTGCCGGCTCGGTGTTGACCTTCGACGGTCGAGATTTTGCATCTAAGATGGAAGGGTGGCCGTTGATTGTCGCACGCCTTCGTTTTGGCAGCCGTGAAGGGAAGGCCGGCATGGCATGGCTTAGGTGCGGCAAGGTGGCTGGTGCGGCATGCCATTGGCACATGTGGCATGGTCGGCATGCCTTGGCATGTTTTAGGCGCGGCCAAACTAGGGTTTTGACGTTGGGACAAAGGTTACCATGCGTCGGTTGGTGACATTGGACGGCTGAAATTTGCATCTAAGATGGAAGGGTGGATGTTGATTGTCACACGCTTTCGTTTTGGCAGCCGTGAAGGGAAGGACGTCATGGCATGGCTTAGGCGCGGCAAGGTGGCTGGCGCGGCATGCCATTGGCACATGTAGCATGTTCGGCATGCCTTGGCATGTTTTAGGAGCTGCCAAACTAGGGTTTTGGCGTTAGGCCAAAGGTTACCATGCGTTGGTTTGAGACCTAGGACGGCTGAGATTTGCATCTAAGATGGAAGGGTGGCCGTTGATTGTCGCACGCCTTCGTTTTGGTAGCCGTGAAGGGAAGGCCAGCATGCCATGGCTTAGGCGCGGCAAGGTGGCTGGCGCGGCATGCTATTGGCGCATGTGCCATGATCGGCATGCCTTGGAGTGTTTTAGACACGGCCAAACTAGGGTTTTGGCGTTGGGACAAAGGTTACCATGGGTTGGTTGGTGACCTTGGACGGCTGAGATTTGCATCTAAGATGCAAGGGTGGCCGTTGATTGTCGCACGCCTTCGTTTTGGCAGTCGTGAAGGGAAGGCCGGCATGGCATGGCTTAGGTGCGGCAAGGTGGCTGGCGCGGCATGCCATTGGCACATGTGGCATGGTCGGCATGCCTTGTCATGTTTTAGGCTCGGCCAAACTAGGGTTTTGGCATTTGACCAAAGGTTACCATGCGTTGGTTGGTGACCTTGGACGGCTGATATTTGCATCTAAGATGGAAGGGTGGTCGTTGATTGTCGCACGCCTTCGTTTTGGCAGCCGTGAAGGGATGGTGGCATGGCGTGGCTTAGGCGCGACAAGGTGGCTGGCGCGGCATGCCATTGGCACGGTGGTGCGGCTGGCATGGTTGGCATGTCTTGGCTCGGAGACGTGGATGGCAAGGTTTATCATTGGTACAGTGGTGCGGCTGGCATGATTGGCATGCCTTGGCGCGGAGAGGTGGCTGGCAAGGTTTGCATTAGCATGGTGGTGCGGCTGGCATGCCTTGGCGCGGGGATGTGTCTGGCAAGGTTTTCCATTGGCACGGTGATGCGGCTGACATGGTTGGCATGCCTTGGTGCAGATACGTGGCTGGCGTGGTTTTCCATTGACACGGCAGCATGAGAATTAGGGTTTGGCATAGATGATGTCGGTCAATGTTAAGGGTTCTGCCGTGGAACATGACACATAAAAAAAAAAGGTACCTTGGTAATTCTTACGTATGCATGTTGATTGGTCTAATAAATGCGCTAATGGTTATAGTGACGTCATGTCAGATGTGCGGTTTTACGATTTTAACCCTAAGCTAAAAACCACCATCAACATTAAGTCCCCTTCTTAGCTCGGAATGGGAGCATTGTTGTGAGGTAAGCATAAGATGGTGACAGGCGAGGACAAAAATTGAAGCGACAAGTCATGAAAAGATGGTCAAGAAGGCCTGACTAACCTTTTTCGAGAGGTAAGGAGAGTTTGGTGATTCTCGTATTCGGCGGACCTGCATAGATTCTACTTGTGGTGTAGACCATGTGGTGGTGAGATGAAGATCGTCGCATTAGTCTGGTCATGCGTCGTATTGGATGGGTTAGGGAACACTGAGACGATGGTATGGTGGTAGCTCAAGGAATGAGACCTAAAACTATGGTTATATTTACACCTGCAAGTATACAGGGTCAGATAGTAGATAATGAATAAGCAGGGGAAGTCCACAGGGACAAGGAGGGAGCTGGTGTTGTTTTCTAAATCTTTCTAGTGACAGTGACTAAAAGCACTAGGGCATTTGAATCCACCCAATAATCCTAAGCTAAGGCAATGCCTATTCAAATTATGTTCTTGTTCTTTTCCAGATAAAACTACAATGAATGATCTCTCAGTTAGTCTCCCTAACTCACCCCTAGTATAAGCTGTCTTCTTACAGCACAACCTATCACAGGCTCATTTGGTTCAATTAGCTAACTGTCATTCCTTTATCAATTAAGCACATTTCTTCCTCCAGAGAGGTCTCAAATGGATGACTTATCAACCAACTTCACTAACTCACCCCTAGTATCAACTGTCTTCTTACAGTACAATTGATCACAGGCTAATTTGATCCATTAGCTAACTATCATTCCTAAAGCAATGAAGCACAACAAGAACAACAACATGAACATGAATTATCTTAACATATGATTATGGGTTTCATCAAAACCCTAGTTATTAAATTATAACATGATGAACACAATACTGAAAATAAACTACTACAACTTGGTGCACCGGCTACTCCGGGCATGCCCAAAATCAACACCCATGTCTTTAATTTATACATGCAAGCTTTTTCCCCAAAAAATCCCCAAACAGTAAAATTAGGGTTTACTAAAAAATCTAAAATTGACCTTTACCTAATCTCTGAAATCAATCAATGGTCTCGACCCATTCTTCTATTGCTTCTCCTCTTCCATAATTGGTGGTTTGATTTCACAAACTCTGTTTCTCTCAAACCTAGTTTCTAGGTTCACTGTTTTTGAAAAGATAAAAGGGTTGAGAGAGAAGGAGCTAGAGGGTATCACGGTGGTGTCCTTTAGTGATGGCGGGGGTGGCTGATTGATGGGGTACAGTGATGGAGGTGGTTGAGCGGAGTTGGTGGCGGACATGGTGGTGGTGATGGTCGCTGTAGAGGAATGGAGAAGATGGAGTTGATGGTTTTGGGAAGAAGGGTGCGTTTGTTTTGCGGGTATAGGTGTTAGGTACTAGGGTGTTGAGTGGGTTTAGAAATTGTTGATGCACAGCGAGGATGAGACATTGGATGCGAAGATGATGGATCGATCTAACGGCGAGATGGAAGGAAGCGGGGAGCGACCGTTGGATGCCCGATACAACGAAACTGACGGCTCAAGATGGAGTTAGGTGCTTTAGTGTTAGACAGGAGCTTCAGACTTTGATGACTGGCGATGCTGCGACCGTAAGATGCTGAGATGATCCAATCTGACGGCTAGAAAGGGAAACGGGTATGGATATATGAAATGGATTTGGGTGAGGGTTTTGGGCCTTGGGTATGCCAAGCCCATATCTTCTTTAAGAACAATTCTTCCTCTTCAAGCCCACTTCTAGCCTTTTGGTCTTGTGCACAACATTCTTCGCGGCTTCCTTGTGTAATTCCTCCCGGCTTTTCACCGCTTTTCTGCTCTTTTCCGCTCCGCTATTCATCCAAACTTTATTTATTACCTAAAAATGCAAAATTAATTAATAAAAATATTTATTCTTGAAAACAAAGAAAATACAGAATATGGGATAAAATATAGAATTAATGCACAAAAGATGAGTTAAATGCCAAGAAAAATATATAGAAATATGCACTTTTTAGCACTCATCAAATACCCCCAAACCTGAATTTTACTTGTCCTCAAGTAAAACAAAACTAAGGAAATCCTACCTATACCACTGTCGCTGGTCTCTCGAATGCATTTAGCATATGCACTAAGCCTTTTAAACCACTAAGTGTCCCTAGTGGACGAGTGAAGTCTCGTGAAGGTTTGCTTAGAACGTACCTACAAAGTTCTAGGACAAAATATAAGCTCAGATTCCATCAAATGTGACATGTGCAAGACAGTAGAAGCTCACAACAAAATGGAGATGTCAATCTAGCTATCTAAGGCACAATCCTAGCACTGATAACAACTAAAGAAACGTGATAAGAGTGTAAAGTGTATCTACACATGTTTCTAGAATGACCTGAAGTTATGACTACTAATCACCAAGAGATAGTTTTTAGGCTAAGAACCGAATTCGAAATCTAGCTAGCTGTCCGGACTTTACGAGAATTGTGAATGAGTTGGAGGTATTTCACAATCACTCGCGTTGTACATCAATGGCTTTCACCCTTCCTTGCTTATTACAATGAAACAACAAAATTACTCTTTACATGACTCTTATTGACTACTCTCTTTTATTTTTGGATAAGAGAGAACTATTTTCTTTACATGACACAAATGGAATTTGAATACTTCATTTTTTTTTTTTTTTTTTTTTTTTGGAACAAGGAAACACTTTTGATACATAAGGAAAAAGAAACAAAAAATTACATGACACTTTGCAAGAGGTAGGCCTTTTTGATGCACCCAGTTAAATTCGATGGTTGTTTTTCTTAATGTAACCTCCACCTTCTATCCCAACCAACCAAAGAACAAGCTAGTCAAGTTTCGTTCAGTATTCTAAAGTGATTGGCAACTAAAACTTCCGATAGAACACCTCAAGGATGAGGCTATACATGTATTGGTAGATCGTGCGCGTGCAAGTTTCTTATCACTATGTGAATTGTGCTAGAATCAGGGGTGCCTAAATATCTAGACTAAGAATCCTAATAAAAATACATATTTGCGCAAGAGTCAACATTTCAAGGTAAATGAGCTCGATTTTTATAATTTTTCATTTTTTTAATTTTTTTGGAATTTTTTAAATTTTTTCAAAAAGAGGGAGTTCTGTTTTCAATTATAACATGTTATCGTGGTATCTACTCTATACCCCCAAACCTAAACTAAACATTGTCCTCAATGTTTCTAATGATAAACATATTCATAACTTGGACAAATCAGAAGAACATGTTGAGTTTTGAGAGAAAGGAAAGAGATTACCCGATTTGACGAAAGAAAGAACCGAACTCCATTGTTCATGGTTAGAATCCAACATATTTCAGCCGCGATCACCATGGAGTAGCAAAATATAAAGAAAACATAAAATTTCACTAAAAACTACCTACCAGATTATATACAAAAAATTCACTATATACATAAAGTCTAAAGAGTTGAGGATCAACCCAAAAGACAAAGTGTTGAAACATAGACAGTTTCAAAACACTAAAATTGGACTGAAATGAGAGCGAGAGTGAAAAACCGGATGAATCACCCCCAAACCTGTAATTTTCAGCAGGTTTACTTTTAAGCACAAAATCTTTCCATTTTAGGGGTGCAGGATTCACAAGGTCTAACTCAAAATGGACTTTGTTTGGGATGGACAAACATGCATATTCCAACTGTGGCTCCTTAAAAGTATTGTATTTAGATGCAAAATAGTCCAAGAGGACTTGAGAGGCATACAGTTCCAATCCTAGGTTGGGAATCTTCAGAAAAGTTGGTTTAAAATTTTTGTTACAAACCAAATCTAGGTTGGGTGGAATAATCTCAATCTGTGACTTAGGAAAGAAGGTGACATCTAAGTTTCTCACATGCATGAGATCAAAAGTACCAATATTATCAGTCACATCAGCATTTTCTAAATCATAATCAAGTTGTGTAGCATGCTCATCATCACAACACAATTTCACAAGTCCAAATTCAGAATCATGGTTATCCGAAATATCCAAATTAACATCAAAAGAAGCAATATATTGTGGCTTAGGTATGGAATCAGACACATCAACTATATTTTCATGCATAGGATCATTAGTGTCAACAGAAGATTCAACATTACCTAAGTCATGCTCTTCACAGGATAACTGCACAATATCTAAATCACTAGCCTCATCACATGTATATGGAATACTAGAAGAAACATCATTCATGAAGGTCGGGGCAGAAAAGCCTAATGTATTTGAACCCAAAGGTTCCATAACATTTTCAGCATAGACATGTTCTTCTAATATAACATCATCATAATCATCATCATCACAAATACATGAAAATCCTACTTTGTCAAAACCATTAGTGTTTTTCGTCCATACATCTGCCTCTAAAATAGGTGAATATGGATTGACATTTTCAGCAATAGGGTATGAAACACTATATCCAGAATTAAGCTCATTGGGAAAATCAACATTTGACTCATGGTGATTACCCATATCATGTGGCATGGTCCTAGTTTCCCTATAGGTTTCCCACTGATGGGTTTTCTCTGCAACTTCAGCTAGAAATAACCATGCATCGTCCACAGTTTTATCAATGAATTCACCATTACACATAGATTCAACCAAGGCTCGAGACTTAAAGTCTAGTCCCTCATAAAGAATGGCGACCAGTCTCCACTTCTCGAGGCCATGATGAGGACACTCAAACAACAAATCATTAAATCGTTCAAAATAATGAAAAAGTGTTTCTCCATCTAACTGGACAAAACAATTAATACTTCGACGAATAGAGATGGTCCTATGATGTGGAAAGAACTTTCCGACAAATTGATTTGTGAGTTGGTCCCAAGTGGTGATTGACTGCGGTCTCAGATTGTAAAACCATGTTTTATCCCTTTCCTTTAAAGAAAATGTAAACAAGCGCAATTTCAAAGAGTCTTCGGATATATGGTCAGGTTGTAAAGCCCGGACAATTTGTTCAAACTCTCTTACATGGTTATAGGGATTCTCAGAATCGAACCCTCGAAATATAGGAAGTATTTGTATCATGCTTGCGTTTAGTTCAAATGGGCCATCAGTCTGGGGTAAGACGATACATGATAACTGACTTATTATGTTAGGGTACATGTATTCATGGAGACTACGGAGTTTATTCACACACTCGCCCATTTTTTCAAAAAATTTGGTTTTAATGGGTTTTGAAAATTTGGTTTGAAAGGGTTTTGAAAAGAAAATTTTGGTTTTTTAAAGAGGGAGAAAAATTTTGGTTTTTGAAATAAGGAGCAAATTTTCTTTTTTTTTTTTTTTAGCCCA
>NC_039365.1:7310410-7341817 GCF_003573695.1 Papaver somniferum | reverse complement strand
ACAAGCCCAAATAAAGAAAGAAATAAAAATAAAACTAATTATTACAAACCCACAAAAAAAAAGAAAATAAAACTAAAATTATTACAATCCCAAATAAAGAAACAAATAAAATTAAAATTAAAATAATTATTACATGCCCAAAAAGATAATTAAAATTACAAGCCCAAAAGAGAATAACAATACAAACCCACAAAAAATTACAAGCCCAAAAAATTTGGGTTTGGGTTTAGGCTTACCATTTTGGAGGGAAGCCCAGTTAGGCTTTGGTCCCTATTTTTTTTTTTGTTGCACAAGCCCAGTTAGGCTTTGGATTTTCCTAAACTTTTGTTGGAGAGGCCCAGTTGGGCTTTGGCTTTCCTTTGGCTTTACAACAGAAGCCCAGTTGGGTCAACCCAACAGCACCAGGCAGCTTGGAGAAGGCAGCACCAGCAAGAATGGCTAGCTGCACCAGGTTCACTCCAACTGTACCAGGGCAGCCTAGCAGGCAGCAGTACAACAACAACAAGCAGCAGCAGGGCTACACAACGCTCAGCAGCAGCTGGTGAGAACAATATGCAAAACAGTAGGAACTAGCAAAGGACTAGCTCAGAAAAGCAATGAAGATGAACAAGCTAAGATGACTTGGTAATGCAAAACAGTATGCAAGAACTAAGTATGCAAGACCAGCTAAATGCTTACACTAAATGCACAGAAGCAAGTGAGACTAAGATGCAGTTACACAGTGATGCTTATGCAAATGGATGCAGTGCAAGAAGATATGCAAGAATATAAGATGACAAGTATGCCAAGATGATGTAAGATGCAATGCATATGGCACAAGCTTCAGATGACAAATAAGAAAGTTACAGGACAGAATCAATGAGCTGCAAGATGAGTTGATAACTGAATATGTAGGACAAAACTAGATGCAAGCTAAAGCTAATGATGCATCCATAAAGGCTAGATGGTGCAAGTTAAGAATTCTGTGAGGATAGATGACAGTAAATGAAAGAATGCAAGAATGCAGTTGTAATGAAACAGTAAATGCAGTGAAGATGCAACAGGATGTACTAAGGATGCAAAGATGGAACCAAAAAAAATTAAGATGCTACTAAGTTACAGAATAGTAAACAAGTTAAGAGTTCTAAACTGAAACACAAGTTCTAAACAGTAAACAAGCTACAGAATCTAACAGTAAACAAAATTCAAGTGAAAATACACAAGACTAAGCTAAAAATCAGAAAAGTAATGAAAACAACAATGGCACCGCTACCGAGTCCCCGGCAGCGGTGCCAAAAACTTGGTAGCTCAAGGAATGAGACCTAAAACTATGGTTATATTTACACCTGCAAGTATACAGGGTCAGATAGTAGATAATGAATAAGCAGGGGAAGTCCACATGGACAAGGAGGGAGCTGGTGTTGTTTTCTAAATCTTTCTAGTGACAGTGACTAAAAGCACTAGGGCATTTGAATCCACCCAATAATCCTAAGCTAAGGCAATGCCTATTAAAATTATGTTCTTGTTCTTTTCCAGATAAAACTACAATGAATGATCTCTCAATTAGTCTCCCTAACTCACCCCTAGTATAAGTTGTCTTCTTACAGCACAACCTATCACAGGCTCATTTGGTTCAGTTAGCTAACTGTCATTCCTTTATCAATTAAGCACATTTCTTCCTCCAGAGAGGTCTCAAATGGATGACTTATCAACCAACTTCACTAACTCACCCCTAGTATCAACTGTCTTCTTACAGTACAATTGATCACAGGCTAATTTGATCCATTAGCTAACTATCATTCCTAAAGCAATGAAGCACAACAAGAACAACAACATGAACATGAATTATCTTAACATATGATTATGGGTTTCATCAAAACCCTAGTTATTAAAGTATAACATGATGAACACAATACTGAAAATAAACTACTACAACTTGGTGCACCGGCTACTCCGGGCATGCCCAAAATCAACACCCATGTCTTCAATTTATACATGCAAGCTTTTTCCCCAAAAAATCCCCAAACAGTAAAATTAGGGTTTACTAAAAAATCTAAAATTGACCTTTACCTAATCTCTGAAATCAATCAATGGTCTCGACCCATTCTTCTATTGCTTCTCCTCTTCCGTAATTGGTGGTTTGATTTCACTAACTATGTTTCTCTCAAACCTAGTTTATAGGTTCACTGTTTTTGAAAAGATAAAAGGGTTGAGAGAGAAGGAGCTAGAGGGTATCACGGTGGTGTCCTTTAGTGATGGCGGGGGTGGCTGATTGATGGGGTACAGTGATGGAGGTGGTTGAGCGGAGTTGGTGGCGGACATGGTGGTGGTGATGGTCGCTGTAGAGGAATGGAGAAGATGGAGTCGATGGTTTTGGGAAGAAGGGTGCGTTTGTTTTGCGGGTATAGGTGTTAGGTACTAGGGTGTTGAGTGGGTTTAGAAATTGTTGATGCACAACGAGGATGAGACATTGGATGCGAAGATGATGGATCGATATAACGGCGAGATGGAAGGAAGCGGGGAGCGACCGTTGGATGCCCGATACAACGAAACTGACGGCTCAAGATGGAGTTAGGTGCTGTAGTGTTAGACAGGAGCTTCAGACTTTGATGACTGGCGATGCTGCGACCGTAAGATGCTGAGATGATCCAATCTGACGGCTAGAAAGGGAAACGGGTATGGATATATGAAATGGATTTGGGTGAGGGTTTTGGGCCTTGGGTATGCCAAGCCCATATCTTCTTTAAGAACAATTCTTCCTCTTCAAGCCCACTTCTAGCCTTTTGGTCTTGTGCACAACATTCTTCGCGGCTTCCTTGTGTAATTCCTCCAGGCTTTTCACCGCTTTTCTGCTCTTTTCCGCTCCGCTATTCATCCAAACTTTATTTATTACCCAAAAATGCAAAATTAATTAGTAAAAATATTTATTCTTGAAAACAAAGAAAATACAGAATATGGGATAAAATGTAGAATTAATGCACAAAAGATGAGTTAAATGCCAAGAAAAATATATAGAAATATGCACTTTTTAGCACTCATCAATTGGCGAGTTGTTGGTGTTGGTGTGGTTTGGAGGGGAGCTGTTAGCGCAGACTTGGCGCGGATGTTGGCACGGCGTGACTTGGGCATCGGCATGGCGTAGCTTAGGCATTTGCGTGGCGTGTTGATACCATGAAGCTTGCCATTGTGTTCCTGGTTTCCTCTTTCCACACGTAGTTGGAATAATAAATCCTTTCCTTGTTCAAATGCCAAAGTATCACACCCTCGTGTCTCCTTTGTTTGGCTTTCATTAGGGTTTTGGTGAGGGGTTTCGTTCGAGGCTGATTTCCCGGCCGTGATGCAATCACGTTATGTTTACTCAGCCTCTGTTTCTCTTTCTTCCTTTAAGGTTTCCACGGTATTTATGACGGAGAAGCGGCATCATCTTTCCCGTTTTACAACATAGATTTCTTGTTGAGTCCGTATCTCTTAATCATGTCAATCAGAAGTGAATCATCCTCGAGCCAGCTAGATCCTCTAGTCAAACGCGTGAAGCCTGACTCTTGCAACAATTCCCCCATCCGGGTCGCTCGAGTTAAGAAGATTATACCGGTATGTTTTCTTCGACCGACAGATGTTTCATTGTTTGCTGATGAATGACAAATGTTTTTTCTTCTATGTAGAGATATCCTGTCGGAGCATGCGTGACTATCATTGATGAGGATGATTTGGTTACCCCTTTTCCTTCGATCCCGATCCCACCAACCGATGCAGATCTGGAGAACGTCGACTTAGGAATTTCTTGTCATGAGTATCCCAATGCAGGTTTGTCGTTCGGAACCCGCATGAGGTGTCTCTCCTCTAATTACCGTAACGTCGGTGGGTTTCTGGTGCGGAAATAATTCGTGACTCTTTACACAAAGATATGGAGGATATATGGCCACATCGCCACCTGGAGTGGGGTGCAATATTGTTCGCCTTCTTTAGTTTCCACAGTGAATTGTCTCTTGCCAATGGTCGCCGAAATGGAAAGTATGTCTATACGTGTTGTCGTGGAACCAACTATTCAAAAGTGGGAGAATATGGTGTCTACCTGTGAATCCCTGAAATTCAACATTAGATGGTTGCGACATCGTCTTAATATTGTGAAGGTCGACAGAGCTGGTATTCTTGCTGGCGTGGTTCCTGCTACGAAAGTTATTCTGGAAGAGGAGAAAGCTCTGGCCATGGAGTCACAGAAGGTGGAAGAGTCAATCCGGATCTTGAAGAGTAGGACTGAAAGGTATCAAAGCCGATTAAAGATGATGCTTTCGAGGGATTACAATCTGTTGGATGGGATTTTCTGTGTTATGTAGTTGCGAGATGTTTGGTTTCTTTCTGAGTATTGAGCATGTTTTTGCCCCTTTTTTTGCATCGGTTTTTTTTTTGAAAGAATAAGATAATTTTATTGATTCGCTTCAATCAAACAAAGAAAAAGAACTTGATAATTGATATGTGGAAGAAAAGTGGAAAGATGCCTGGATATCCGTGTTTGTGATATGGCGGGGCGCGAGGTGGTGGTCAGGCGTAATATCCAATTTCCTTTGTTGGCTGCTTCCAATTTTCCTCCGTCTTCTTTAATAACCTTGTAGTACCCAATGTTGTACGCCTTCGTGACTATATAAGGCCCTTCCCACTTTGCAGAGAATTTTGGTGCGTACGCGTCTTGTTAGATGTGTTTGGCAGTCTTCAGTACCAAATCTCCCACTTGAAAAACCCGAGGCTTCACTGTTTTGTTATATGCTCTGGAAACCCTATTTTTGTATGGTCGTGCGTCCTCTTCTGCTTTGGATCTTTTGGAATCTATAGTGTCCAATTCTGCTACTCTGGCGCTTAATGCTTCAGCTTCATCCCATCAAACTCTACTTGCTTCGGAAATCCTAGCTGATGGGATTTTAACTTCTGCTGGTAGGATGGCGTATGCGCCGTAAACGAGGGAGTAGGGAGAGGAACCAGTGGAACTTCTTGGTGATGTACGATATGCCCAGAGTGCCATTGGCAGTTGCTCGTGCCATGTCCGAGGATTATCGTGCACTATCCGACCGAGGATTCAGATCAGAGTTTTGTTGGTACTCTCAACATGTCCGTTCCCTTGGGGGTAGTACACGGTGGAGAAGATTTGCCTAATTCCATATTCTTCGAGTAATTCTCGTACTGGCTTGTTTGCGAAAGGAGTGCCGTTTTCGGTGATGATGTGTTTAGGCACGCCAAATCGGCAGATAATGTACTCCTTAATGAATGCCGCGATTGTGGCTCCATTATTCCATCGTAAAGGTATGGATTCAACCCATTTGGTGAAATATTCGGTTGCTGATATTATGTACTCGTGATGTCGAGTCCCCAGCTGTAAAAGGGCCACAGACTGCTTATTTAATGCAGGGGAGTTGATGGTACATGGATAAGGCTTCCGTGAATTTGGCATTTTTTGCACCTCTGGACGAAAACAGCTGCATCATCCTCCATAGTTGGCCAGTAGTATTTCTCGTGTATCTGAAGGAATAATTTTCGTTTTCCTTGATGTTCGCCTTCGTGCATCTCTTTCAGCATGATTGGGATTTCTGCTTCGTTCAAACATCGTAGCAAACTTCCTCCAAAGTTTTTACGATATAAGATTCCTTCGTGGAATACGAATCTATCGAACCTTTGTTTTATCTTGACTTCCTCCTTCTTATTGGTGTGGAGCATAGCATCACGAAGGTAACGGGTGTATGGCTCCTGCCAGTCCCCAGCGTGACCAATATTGCAAACATATAATTGATGCAGCGACGCTTGACAGTTAGAATAAGTTCTTTGAAGTAACCGAGATTGATCCTCCATTTCTGGCCAGTAGTAGCCAAGGCGTTGCAAACGGCGATAGAGTGTTACCACTAATGTTTGCCCGCAGACTTCAACATGGATACGGTTGAGTTGTTGTTGTGCTTCTCCCTCTCCGAGGCATCTTGACAAGAAACCGTTTGGGTTTCGATGGTACATCACCCCTCGGAGCATGAAGAAATTTTGTAAGGTTTGGAGACTGATCTTTCCCTGGGAAAGCGAGCTGTTAAGCTCTTTGATAATTGGTGTTCTCCAGTCGCCGACTTCATCCTCTTCGGGTTATGAAAGCCATGTTGAAGCCACGGTTCTTCTCTTCACTGTCAGGGTTTCCTCAAAACCTTTAAATTGCAGTTTCGATGCTAGCGTTGCTAGGCAATCAACGTGTCGGTTTCCCCTTCGCCCAATATGTGTTATGGTCGCGTGGCGAAATAGTTTAGTAGTTTTTGTGCCTAGGCTCTGTATGGGGCCAAGGTTACTTCCTTCAGTGCGTATACTCCGTTTACTTTGTTGACAAGTAATTTAGAATCCCCTCTTATTTCCAGACATGTGGCTCCAGCTTGTTTAGCCAAGGACAGCCCGATGAGTGGATTCATATTCTGCTGAATTGTTGGTGCAGGGGAAATCTAGCTTGAAGGAGTGCGAGGAGACTTCACCGGCCGAGGATACTAGAACCACACCTGCTCCTCCAGTGCCGTTGTTAGGGGTAGCGGATCCATCGAAGAATAGTAGCCACGTTTCTTCTTGGATGAAAGAGATTTACGGAAAGTCTCCAGGGAGGTCCCCGTGTAGTGTCATGGTGCTCTCTCCCGGAAACGCTGCTAGTAAATCCACAACTGCTTTCCCTTTGATGGCTCTGACATTTGGAGGAGCCATTTGGACGGCCTTCCTATCAGGGCCGGTTTTGAGAGGAGGAACTTCACATGATCGGACTTAGATATCAGCACCACTTTATTAGAAAGTAAGTAATGCCTGAATTTCTTTATGGAGTGAATCAAATCTAAGAACGATTTTTACGCTTTGGGATATCTGAGTTCGGCATCTTTTAAAGTTCGACTGAAGTAGTAAATGGGATGCTTAATCCCTTCATCATCTTCTTGGGCGAGGAGAGCTCCGACAGCAGTGTCACTAAAAGTAGTGTAGAGGTGTAGCGGTATTCCTTGTATGGGAGATTTCATGATGGCTGGGGAAGATAACGTTTGCTGAATCTTCCGGAACGCCTCCTGTTGTAGTGTGGTCCAGAAGAATCTTGCTCCTTTCCTCATCAAGGGATTAAACGAAGCAACGAGTTGAGCCAATCCTGGTATGAAGTGGCGAATGTAATTTATTTTACCAATGAAACTCTGGAGTTCTTTCACGGTTAGTGGTGGTGGCATCGTGAGGATAGCTTGTGTTTTGACTGGGTAAACTTTAATTCCCTCGGCAGTCACCTGGAAACCTAGGAACTTTCCCGAAGAGACACCAAAAGCACACTTCAACGGGTTCATCTTCAGTTTGTACTCGCGACATCTTTCGAACACTTGCCGTAGAATCTCCGCATGGGCTGCCAGAGTATTTGAATTGACCACTATGTCATCTACATAATCTTCGACTTGCTTGTGCATCATGTGGTGAAAAATGGTGGTCATGGCGCGTTGGTATGTGGCACCAGCATTTTTCAAACCGAAAGGCATCACAATGTTTTAAAAGATTCCAAGAGGAGTTCGAAAATCCGTCTTACTTGCGTCGTGTTTGTACATCTTTATTTGGTTGTAGCCGCTGTATCCATCCATGAAAGAGAACATACCGTGTCAACTGGTGGCATCTACCAGCATGTCGATGTTGGGGAGATGAAAGTCATCTTTAGGACAACATTTGTTCAAATCTCTAAAATCGACACAACACCTGATCTGGCCGTTCTTCTTTTTTACCGGGACTACGTTGGCCATCCAAGTAGGGTGGTGAATTGGCTTGATGAAACCATCCGCTAGTAGCTTTTGAATTTATACCTTAATTTGTTCTTCCACATCATGCCGAAATTGTTTCGGGGCTTGCTTGACCGGTTTGGATCCGGGTATCACGTGTAAATGATGAGTGACCATCTTCTCATCCAAGCCACGCATTTCCTCGTATGTCCATGCGAATACGTCTTGATATTCCTAGAGAAGGTTTATCATCTTTACGCGTTCGTATGCGCACTGAGTCCAGCTGATCGAGATGGGTCGCGAGGATTCTTCACTCCCGATATTAACAACCTAAAATTCGTATGTGGTAGAGTTGGACTCGTCTTGTAGCTGTCGTGGTGCATCAGGTACTTCCTCCTGCGGCGCATTACTGCGTTTGCATTCCATTGGGCCGAGAGATTGTGTGGTAGTCTCTTCTGTTAATTTCTAACAGCGGCGCTGATATACGATTTTCCCTTTTTCATCATGGCCCATGATAAAAGCTCGTTCTCGCTTGGTATGGGTGCGGGCCAAATTCCGGCTTGGAAGGTGGGGGTCTGCGTATCTCTCTTCCGAAGGGGTGATGTGAGATCGGGTTTCTCCGTGAAGCAGTACAAGACCATCGGTTCCTTCAATGGTCGTCCACTTTAGTAGTGGGGTGTGGTGAGTCTTGTTGGTTGTGGACTGCGGGCCCTTCCTTGGCTCAAAAATCTCCATGCCGCAGATCGGCGCATATGGAGATAACGACGCAGCTACACGGACGACTTTTCCGTTCAGCATGGTTTTCAAGCATCGGTGATACGTCGAAGGAATAATTCTGTTGTCGTGGAGCCATGGTCTTCCCAGTATCATGTGGTAATCTGGTTCCTTTTCGATTACCTCGAACCTCACTTTTCACTGGACGGGTCCTACTGATAGATTCAGGTTGATGTACCCATACGTGCTGGTTTGGTTGCCTTCGAAATCGGTCATTGTAGTGGACTGTCGCACGAATTCGTTAGGTCTTACCTTGGTCGTTCCGAGTGTCCTGGGGGTAACAACGTTGGAGGATGCTCCCGTGTCGATGAGATCCCTTTTGAATTCCACGTCCTTGATACGGGTCGTGACGTGTAGGGCCCGGTTATGTCCTTTCTCTTCCATCATGTCATCGTTAGTAAACGTGACATTTTTGATGGACATCTCTGGCGTTCTTGATGTTTTTAAGCTTGAAGGAACCAGGGACGCATTTAACGCTATTCGATTGATGGCGGTGAACGTCTCCATTCGTCGGTCTCTTGAAAGATGTTAGAGTTCACATAAACTTTCCACCAGTGAGGCCGCTTCCTGGCCTACTGGTTTCTGATTGGTAGTGAAGTTGTTGACTTGGGAATGATCGTCTGGGATGTTAGTCCTCAGTGTTGGCGTTTCCGGGGCAAGTGGATCGTTCTCCGCCGTTAAATTGATGAGGAATTCCAGTATGATGTTAATCACTTCTGTCATCAGATCCATGTTCTTGGTGTGGATCTCCTGAATCCGTGCCAAGTCGGTTATCCTCGGAATTCCTTCGTCGATTGCGTTGTTGGATGTTGTGTTGGGAGAAGGAACATTGACGTTTGCCGGAATGGAACTTTAGGACACGGATTCAGCCCTAAAACCGACCATCTTCTTGAGTTAGTATTCTGAAATTGGTATTGGAACCGAGAGACTGACATCCAACTGTGGTCGCCAATTGTTTGAGGGTGAAAATGATTTCTGCTGATTTTGGTAATTTCGGGTGTGTGGGTGAGAAACAAATTTAAACCCTAAACAATGTACTGCTAGGGAGTACTTTAGATTCGAGAGATCTATCTGTACAAATCCTGCCTAAACCAAGAAATGGCCGTTCCATACTTGTTTCGGTCACAAAGTGAAGGAGAAGGTTTGGTTTTGGGGAGGGAAGCGAAGAGAGTGTTTAGACCAGAATAGTTGATTCTGGAAGAGTAGTTGTTTTATGACTTGTATCAGAAAGTGGGAAGCTAACAGATGGGAAAGCTAGAAAATGTTTTTCTAGATGTTGTATTCTCCTGACCCGAACTTGTTGTTCGGTGGAAATAGGTAAGACCTATTTATAGAAGTCGAAGTGAAACATACTCTGGTCTCGTAAGAAATGGAAAACGGATGAGTAAATGGGAGGAGGTGGTAGCTGGTAACGCCTGTAATTGATGTTCCATAAAAGAAAGCGTTTTACCATTACTCCCTGTATTTACTAACCGCCTCATCCTTATGACACTGTCTTGTAACGGGCGTAGTGTACGCCGCACGCTATAAACCGCCAAACCAATAACCAATGAGCATCCCCCAGTTTGTGACATGTGTTGATGTCTCGAGTGTTTTAATGGAAAACATGTAACATGTTGCTGTTGTCTGGAAAGTTGAGCTTGGGAGACTTGCCGGCTCGGTGGTGACCTTCGACGGTCGAGATTTTGCATCTAAGATGGAAGGGTGGCCGTTGATTGTCGCACGCCTTCGTTTTGGCAGCCGTGAAGGGAAGGCCGGCATGGCATGGCAAGGTGGCTGGCGCGGCATGCCATTGGCACATGTGGCATATTTTAGGCGCGGCCAAACTAGGGTTTTGGCGTTGTGCCAAAGGTTACCATGCGTTGGTTGGTGACCTTGGACGACTGAGATTTGAATCTAAGATGGAAGGATGGTCGTTTATTGTCGCACACCTTCGTTTTGGCAGCCGTGAAAGGAAGGATGGCATGGCATAGCTTAGGCGTGGCATGCGATTGGCACATGTGGCATGGTCGGCATGCCTTGGCATGCTTTAGGCGCGGCCAAACTAGGGTTTTGGCATTGGGCCAAAGGTTACCATGCATCGGTTGGTGACCTTGGACGGCTGAGATTTGTATCTAAGATGGAAGGGTGGCCGTTGATTTTCGCACGCCTTCGTTTTTGTAGCCGTGAAGGGAAGGCCGGCATGGCATGGCTTAGGTGCGGCAAGGTGGCTTGCGCGGAATGCCATTGGCACATGTGGCATGGTCGGCATGCTTTGGCATGCTTTAGGCGCGTCCAAACTAGGGTTTTGGCGTTGATCCAAAGGTTACCATGCGTTGGTTGGTGACCTTGGACGGCTGAGATTTGCATCTAAGATGGAAGGGTGGCCGTTGATTGTCACACGCCTTCATTTTGGCAGCCGTGAAGGGAAGGCCTACATGGCATGGCTTAGACGCGGCAAGGTGGCTGGCGCGGCATGCCATTGACACATGTGGCATGGTCAGCATTCCTTGGCATGTTAGGCGCGGCCAAACTATGTTTTTGGCGTTGGGCCAAAGGTTACCATGCGTTGGTTGGTGACCTTGGACGGCTGAGATTTGCATCTAAGATGGAAGGGTAGCCGTTGATTGTCACACGCCTTCGTTTTGGCAGCCGCGAAGGGAAGGTCGGCATGGCATTGCTTAGGCGCGACAAGGTGGCTGGCGCGGCATATCATTGGCACATGTGGCATGGTCGGCATGCCTAGGCATGTTTTAGGCGCGGCTAAACTAGGGTTTTGGCATCGGGCTAAAGGTTACCATGTGTTGGTTGGTGACCTTGGATGGCTGAGATTTGCATCTAAGATGGAAGGGTGACCGTTGATTGTCGCACGCCTTCGTTTTGGTAGCCGTGAAGGGAAGGCCGGCATGGCATGGCTTAGGCGCGGCAAGGTGGCTTGCGCGGCATGCCATTGGCACATATGGTATGGTCGGCATTCCTTGGCATGTTTTAGGCGCGACCAAACTAGGGTTTTGGCGTTGGGCCAAAGGTTACCATGCGTTGGTTGGTGACCTTGGATGGCTGAGATTTGCATCTAAGATGGAAGGGTGGCCGTTGATTGTCGCACGCCTTCGTTTTGGAAGCCGTGAAGGGAAGGACGGCATGGCATGGCTTAGGCGCGGTAAGGTGGATGGCGCGGGATGTCATTGGCACATATGGTATGGTCGGCATTCCTTGGCATGTTTTAGGCGCGACCAAACTAGGGTTTTGGCGTTGGACCAAAGGTTATCATGCGTTGGTTGGTGACCTTGGACGGCTAAGATTTGCATCTAAGATGGAAGGGTGGCCGTTGATTGTCGCACGCCTTCGTTTTTACAGCCGTGGAGGGAAGGCCGACATGGCATGGATTAGGCGCGGCAAGGTGGCTGGCGCGGCATGCCATTGGCACAGTGGTGCGGCTGGCATGGTTGGCATGCCTTGGCACGGAGACGTGGCTGGCAAGGTTTTCCATTGGTACGGTGGTGCGGCTGGCATGGTTGGCATGCCTTGGCGCGGAGGCGTGGCTGGAAAGGTTTTCCATTGGTACGGTGATGCGGCTGACATGGTTGGCATGCCTTGGCGCGGAGACTTTGCTGGCATGGTTTGCCATTGGCACGGTAGCATGAGAATTAGGATTTGGCATAGATGATGTTGGTCATTGTTAAGAGTTCTGCCGTAGAACATGACACATAAAAAAAAGGTACCCTAGTAATTCTTACGTAGGCATGCTGATTGGTCTAATATATGCGCTAATGGTCATAGTGACGTCATGTTAGATGTGCGGTTTTACGACTTTAACCCTAAGCTAAAAACCACCATCAACACTTCCATACTAAAATTGGGCGGTATGGGAATGAACATCAGCCGATTCTGGTTAAACGTTCTTCAGTTAGAAAACACATACAAAATAATCGGTTGACGTGGTTACTAACATAGACCGATTATTATAGGAATCTGTTAATATGTAAATGGACGTCGACTAATTATGGTCAAACACAAAAAGCCAAAATTGTTTGTAATTTTTAATTATGAATGGATAGATCAATCACAAGTATAACTAAGAGTAATGGGTTGCAATCGACAATGCCTAGTTTGATTTTCTTTCCAAAGAAAATGACGAAATTTCCAATCGATGTAGTTAGAATCGATTGATGAAATTATGTTTTAATTTTAATTCGTGGGGAAATAATTTAAATGAGTTTTAGTTTTGAAAGGATTTAAATAGGTTTATAATCTAAAATGATAAGGATTAGGATTAAATTTGAATAATGAGGACAACTTAGTACCTTTACCTAGTTTAGATATCTCTTATCCCTTTAGTGCAGATGGACGAAGGAAATGATAAGCCTAAAAAAACAAGGGAGGTTTAGTAATAGTGTCATTTGAATTTTCTTATTTTGATAAAATGTTGGCGTCGCAATACTTAATAAGATTAATTTCAAGAAATAAGTAACAAATCAACTCAAGCTTATAGCTTTAAATCACCCATCATATATTGGTGTCGCGGTTGTGTTTGGACATGAGCGTTGAATTGATTCGTATGGAAGAAAATGTTTAAAGCTTATGTGTAAGCTTGTATGAGAAATTCTGGGTCTTTGTATGTTTAAATTGGAGGATTTTTTGTTTCTTTTGAATTTATATATCATTGATTATCACCTAATAATTTTATTAATGCACTAGAGATTTGTCCATTTGTTTGAAAAAATTAAGCGGGTTGTGTGACCCTACTTGCCTCTTACCAAGTCCTCCACTGCTCCTCACATCAACATGAACAAAATGTGGTTAGACTTTGGCTCACACAATATGGTGTATTTGTGTGGACATGATTATATTATTGTCTTCACCAATATATCATGCATGTTCCTTACAGACTAGTCTAATTTTGCGTCGATACGTAGTTTGATCGCGATGTACTTAGATATAGAAGTCTTATTGAGATGGAGGATATTGAATTTGGGTAAAATAATTCCAAACAAAATGAGGTATGTTGTCGAATGAATGAAAATGGCTTAATTAATTCATATTACTACAAATTAACCTTGATGAACTATAGCAAGATTTATAGTCGACTTGCGCCACATTGCAAGATCTACTAGGTTAAAATTTTAGATTATTTAAGCTGGGTTGAAATTACCCTCAGTGTGATCCGTGATACCAGATATTCGTAAAAGAAATCAATCCTCTAATAAGAAGTTACTAATGTTCCGCCATCTTTTGTTTGTTCAATTTGAATAACGTTTTGTACATATTTCACAAATTCTTTATACTATCAATCAGCAGCGGATTAAGTTTGGGATATCGAGAAAACGGATTAGAACCGGCACCATCGGGCTTGGGAGTTGCCTACCCTTGCCATGGGTTCGCTGCGCCACTGCTATCGATCCCATTTAAGTTTTCGATCAGATTATAATTTATTATTTATGAAGTAAAGAAGGGGTTCATTATACACTTCCTTAGTGGTGTACTAAATACACCATACACTAGATGATTAACTACTTCTGGAAAAATATTCCTAACTGGCGAAATGCAACAGAGTCAGCAATAGGCGACGACTATCGGAACCAGAATTTTAGAATATTTTTTTCCCTAAAGCGTAGATATCTAGAGTAAAATACAGAAGTTCATTTTAGATTTTGGGTTCCAACTCTATAACCACCGTTTCATTTGGGGAAAAATAAAGAAGTTCTTTTGTGCAAGAGTGAAAATCATAAGCTTGTGTTTAGGAAACACTAGGATGCTAGTTGCCTCCACTCCGCCATACTGAAAGTTAGGAGTGAGCATTTGGCCCGTAATCTGCGGATTTAACCGGAACCAACCGTTTATTTGCGGATGGATGTCCGGACTGTTCGTTAATGGGTTGGATGCGAACGTGATTTTTGAAATCCAACTGATTACGGATCGGGCCCGGATGCAACTTTGAAAATTCGTTGGACATCCATATCCGTCAAATTAGATGCATTTATATAGCTCTAGAAAATACTATGAATCATTTAGGAATTCTTAAGGTGTTTGGTTGGGGTGTTGTACATGGCATTTTTATATTTGTATACACATATAGGATATGTAGGTTCTATGAGGAGTCATTTGTGTTGGCTTTACACAAATCCATTGGATTATCCGTATCCAATCCGTCCATCCGTGTATCCATTAGATGCAAATCCGTTGGATGTGGATTTCGACAGTGGTTGGCCGAGTGGAATATAAATAATGGTTTGTCCTTTTCTATCACTGAGGCCTTTTCAGCACAATTGGCTCCAGAGTTGGCAGAAAACTCTGTAGTTAAGCGTGCTCGGGCGGGAGCAATCCAGGGATGGGTGATCTCCCCGGAAGTTGTTGCTAGATTAACACAGCGGTGCCCGTTGAAAACCCCACACTGCTGGATAACCGCAATGTCTAAGTGGGGACAGTATCGATGTAGGACGGGTCATTAAAAATGGTATCAGAGGTGACGACGGGTCACCTGTCCAGGGTGGGAAGGTACGCTGGACGGGATTGTTGATCCAGGTGCTTGTCTCATGAGGGGCAGGGAACGTCGAAGATCTGGGGTTGAATATATTCCAGAGTCGAGGACGACTCCAATTTAAGGTGGTGGTAGTGTAATACCCCGACATTCGGCAGTGGTTGGCCGAATGGAATATAAGTAATGGTTTGACCTTCCCTAACACCGAGAGGTGGTGGTAGTGTAATACCCCGATATTCGGCGGTGGTTGGCCAAATTGAATATAAGTAATGGTTTGTCCTTCCCTAACACTGAGGTGCCTGATGAGTACACTTGATTGAGTTGTGGAAAAAACTTCTCATTTAAGCGTGCTCGGCCGGAGTAGTCACATGATAGGTGATCTCTCGGGAAGCTGCTGCTGGATGATCGCAATAGTGACGTTTAAAATCCCACAGTGCTGGATAACCGCAGTGGGTAAGTGGGAACAATATTGGTGTTAATTGGGATACAAGTAGGGACGGTTCGCTTGTGCTCGGGTGGGAAAGTATGCTGGGGTGTTATGCCAGAAAAAACTTCTCAGTTAAGCGTGCTCGGCCTGGAGTAGTCACAGGATAGGTGACCTCTCGGGAAGATGTTGCTGGATGACTGCAGTAATGCCGTTTAAAATCCCACACTGCTGTATAATCGCAGTGGGTAAGTGGGAACAATATTGGTGTTAGTTGGGATACAACTAGGGAAGGTTCGCTTGTGCTCGGGTGGGAGAGTATGCTGGGGTGTTATGTCAGATACTGCTCTCACATGAGGCAAGGAACGTCCACATTATACCGAGGATTTTGCAACACAATTGGCTCAAGAGTTGGCAGAAAACTCTGCAGTTAAGCGTTCTCGGACGGGAGCAATTCAGGGATGGGTGACCCCCCGGAAAGTTGTTGTTGGATGACCACAACGATGCCCGTTGAAAACTCCACACTGCCGGATAACCACAGTGGCTAAGTGGGGACAGTATCGGTGGAGGGACATGTCATTACATATGGTATCAGAGCCGACGACGGGTCACCTGCCGAGGGTGGGAAGGTATGCTGGACGGGGTTGTTCCAGGTTCTTATCTCATGAGGAGCAGGGAACGTCGGATATCTTGGATTGTATATATATTCTGGAGCCGAGGACGACTCCAATTTAAGGTGGTGGTATTGTAATACCCCAATATTCGGCAGTGGTTGGCCGAATGGAATATAAGTAATGGTTTGTCCTACCCTAACACCAAAGCCTTTTCAGCATAATTTCCTCCAGAGTTGGCAGAAAACTCTGCAGTTAAGCGTGCTCAGGTGGGAGCAATCCAGAGATGGGTGACCTCCCGGGAAGTTGCTGTTGGATAACGCAGCGGTGCCCGTTGAAAACTCCACACTGCCGGATAATCACAGTGGCTAAGTGGGGACAGTATCGATGGAGGAACGGATCATTACAATTGGATGCGGAATCCAAATTTAAAATCCGTAATGTATTTGATCGGATGCGGATGGGGTGAAAACCGGTCCATACCGGCCCATACTCACCCTAATGAAAATTCGGTGTGGAATTGGACCCCCTCAAATGTGAACTCCGGAGCCCAATTTGAACTATTTTAGCTTGAAGCCCTTTCACATCCCTCGAACATATGCATCGATTTGTAACTTGCTCACCCATTCATCAAATCATGGCTTTGTCTCTGCCTCTGCTTGCCTTACTTGGCTGACGGCACCAGTAATGCACCTTCATGTGGGCTACATCAACCCATCCGACTTATATTGAAGCCGATTTGATTTTACTGAAAAAAATATCAAAAGTTGAAAATATGTCAGTCAACGTCAATCAAATAGTTAAGATACATCGACCACCAGGTCCATTAATTGAAAGATCGGTGCCTATCATCTCCTGATTATGGCTTGATTATCATATATGATGCATATATGTTTTTGATAATGACATTATTATTATTATTATTATTTTGATCAGATGATGACGACATTAATTTAGGATGTTATGGTTGTCTATTCGTGTTGCTGTTAGGTTATGTATTGAGACACGTGACTGAGACTGTTTAGGAAAGTCTCAGTTAGGTACGTCTCTTAGAGATTGTTTAGGAAAGTCTTATATAATAAGACTTCTAAGCTCGGTAACAAATCATTGTTTAGGAAAGTCTTATATAATAAGACTTCTAAGCTCGGTAACAAATCCGAGAATCCGAGACTGATATGGAATGTACTTTGATTAGGACTCTTTATATTGGTCAAGAGTTAGAGTCGTGTTAGGAAGTTATTTCTTTCCCAAGTATGAATCATATATATATATATGTATCATCGTATTGTAAAAGGGAGAACAAGTTAATAAGAGATATCAAATTCTTGACATGGCATCGAGAGTCAGTTTTGAAACCTAAAAAAAAAAAAAAACAAACTAAAGATGGTTAATGAGATTGAATCGTCAAAAGGGAAGGTGATGGAATATGATACGCAGAAGAAGAATCATGTATATCATCTAGGATCGAGTGATGGACCAGGAACTATCATCACTCCAATAGTTATGAGGGGGAATAATTATGATGAATGGGCTAGAGCCATAAGAAGATCGCTGATAGCCAAGAGAAAATATGGTTTCATTGATGGAACCATCAAGCGACCTGAAGATCCGGATCAGTTAGAAGATTGGATAGTAGTGCAATCAACGTTGGTGTCATGGATTGGTAACACGTTGGAGTTGTCGGTAAGATCAACCCTGGGAGATTATGAGGATGCAAGTCTATTATGGGCACACCTGAAGAGAAGATTTTGTGTTGTTAGTGGAACAAGAATATGTCAACTAAAAGCATCTTTAAGTGAATTTAAACAGAAGAAAACAGAGGGAGTTGCTATATATTTTGGCAGATTGAACAAAATATGGGATGAGATGGTGACTTATATGAAGATACCGCAATGCAAGTGTGGACAGTGTACATGTAATATCGCATCTCAGGTAAGTATGTTAAGAGAAGAAGATTTCTTGCACTATTTTCTGATTGGGTTAGATTCTGTATACAGTTCTTTGTGTGAACAATTGCTTGCAAGGGAACCATTGCCGTCTGTAGATGTTGCGTATCAAACCATTGTGAACTCAGAACGCCTAAAGATTGGAGATGGAGTAGTACCTACAGAGATGCAAGAGAATATTATGGCCTTCAAAGTGCAAGCTGATCAACGCCTACTTAATAGTGCTTATGATCCCACCAAGTACTGCAAAACTTGCAGCAGACAAGGACACTCAGATGATGGGTGTTTTAAAATCATTGGATATCCAGAATGGTGGGGAGACAGACCAAAGAATGGCAGAGGAGGAAGAACTGGAGGAAGAGGACGTGCTGGTAGAGGAGGTAGAGGACAAGGAGGGAATCCTGTCCGTGCTCATAACCTGCAAGTTTCGGCAGCAAAAGATAGTGCTGGTACGTCATCAGCTGATGAAGCATGTCTAGTAGGAGTAACAGCTGCACAAGTACAACAGGTGATGGAGTTTTTAAACTCAAGAAAGTCGGGTTCTCATCTACAAGGTAAAAAGAATGAAACATCTTGGATTGTTGACACATGAGCAACAAACCATGTTACGTATGAACTTCTTAACATGATAAATGTAAGAGATATTAGGGCATGTTCAGTTGGATTGCCTGATGGAAAGTATGCATCCTCTGAGAAAACAGGAACTATGATTCTTCCTGGTGGATTGAAACTTGAAAACGTGCTTTATGTGCCAAAGATAACCTGTAACCTAATTTCAGTCACACAACTTATTGATGAGATGAGTTGTATTCTTCAGTGTACTAACAAATTATGTCTTATACAGGACCGGTCTACGAGGAGGATGATTGGAGTGGCTGAGAGACAAGGTGGACTATATATTTTCTGTGGTGTGCCGCATGTTGAAGTTATGGCTGTGCGTGAAGATACATATGAGTTGTGGCATCAACGTATGGGACACCCTTCAGAGAAAGTTTTGCACAAGTTGCAAGGTGTGAGTAGATTAATCAAAAAGAATAATGATGCTTGTGATATTTGCCCTCGGGCAAAGCATCGTAGAAGCAGTTTTTCTAGTAGTTTGAGTAAATAAGATTGTATTTTTGATTTAGTTCACACAGATTTATGGGGTCCTTATAAGATCCCTTCATCATGTGGAGCTCAATATTTTCTGACAATAGTGGATGATTTTTCAAGAGGTGTTTGGATTTATTTAATTCAGAATAAAACAGAAGTTGAATCAAAATTTCGGGAATTTGTTGTTCTTGTGAAGCGTCAATTTAACAAAGATATTAAAATTGTTAGAAGTGATAATGGAACGGAATTTAATGCATTGCGTGGTTATTTTAAGACTAATGGAATAGTCTTTGAGACGTCATGTGTAGGTACTCCTCAACAAAATGGAAGAGTGGAGAGAAAACATCAACATATAATGAATGTAGCAAGGGCTTTAAGATTTCAAGCAAGCTTGCCGAAATGGTTGTGGGGAGAGTGTGCATTGACAGCAGCGTACTTGATAAATCGTACGCCTACACCTATCCTAAATAATAAAACACCATATGAAGTATTGTTTGGAAAACCACCTATATATAAACAGTTGAAGGTGTTTGGGTGCTTGTGCTATGTACATGATCAAAATAGTAAAGGAGATAAGTTTGCTAGTCGAGGACGGAGGTGTGTGTTTCTTGGCTACCCATATGGTAAGAAGGCATGGCAAGTTTATGATCTAGACACAAGAAAATTTATGGTGTCTCGAGATGTGAAATTCTGTGAGACACAATTTCCATTTAAGACTGAGTTGAATGGTAAAACATTGGAGACGGACATTATGAGGAGCTCTAGAAGTCATATAGCGACTGATGTTGCTGGGACTACAGCTGAGACTGATCGTAATGGTGAAGAGTGGAGTGATGATGAAGAGTGTCTATCTGCTGGCGGTGAAGAAACTGCAGGAAAACAGCGACAGATAGATGGAGATATCGCAGTACAAACTGCGGCACCTGCTGAAGATGTCTCTGTTCAGCGTCAGACTACAGCGTCAGAAAATTCTGCTGTTGTGAACAATGATGAACAAGCCACAGATGCTGCTGTTGTGAATGAAGATTTAGGAAAGGGGAAGCGTCAGAAGACTCCCTCGAGTAGGCTTAAAGTTTTTGTGACATGCACCATTAGAGAAAATAGTCCATCTCACTCTCAATCATCACAGTCATCATCCTCAGGTACACCTTATCCTTTGACATATTATGTTAGTTGTGACAGGTTTTGGACATGCATAAAAATTATATTGCTGCAATATCTGCAAAGTCTGAGCCGAGGAATTTCAGAGAGGCAATGAAACATCCAGGCTGGAGGAAAGCAATGGCGGAAGAAATACGGGCCTTAGAAGAACAAGGCACATGGGATCTAACAGAACCGCCACCTGGTAAGAAAGCTTTAGGAAGTAAGTGGATATATACGGAAAAATATGATGAAAACGGGAATTTGGTACGTCTAAAGGCGAGACTTGTGATTTTTGGAATTCATCAAGTTGAAGGATTAGATTACAATGAGACATTTGCACCAGTGGCAAAGATGACAATGGTTCGTATGTTCTTGGCTGTAGCTGCAGCTAAACAGTGGTATGTGCATCAGATGGATGTGCATAATGCGTTCCTACATGGATATTTGGAAGAGGAAGTATATATGAAAATACCACCAGGATTTGCTAAGGGTAATCCGAATACGGTGTGTAAGATGAAGAAATCGTTGTATGGCCTAAAACAAGCACCGCGGTGTTGGTTTGCGAAGCTATCAACTGCATTGAAGAATTATGGGTTTCGGCAATCATACTCAGATTATTCTCTTTTTACTATGATGAAGGGAAAGATGCAACTTAATGTGCTGGTGTATGTTGATGATTTAATTATTGCAGGGAATGATCTAGTTGCGCTTACACAATTTAAAGCGTACTTGGGTCAATGTTTTAAGATGAAAGATTTAGGAAAATTAAAATACTTCCTAGGTTTGGAAGTGGCTCGTAGTAAACGAGGTTTCTACATATGCCAGAGGAAATATGAGTTGGATATTATAATGGAGGCAGGTTTATTGGGTGCGAAACCTGCAGAATTTCCTATTTAAACCAATCATCGTCTTGCTTTAGCAACAGGAGATTTGCTTTATGATGTAGAAAAGTATAGAAGATTGGTTGGACGTTTGATATATTTATCTGTCACCAGACCAGATCTTGCTTACTCAGTGCATATCTTATCTCAGTTTATGCAACGACCAAGAATGGAGCATTGGGAAGCAGCACTTCGTGTGGTTAGATATTTGAAAAAGAATCCTGGACAAGGAATTCTGTTGCGCTCTGATAGTAGTTTAACCTTGAGAGGTTGGTGTGATTCAGATTGGGCAAGTTGTCCTTTAACTAGGCGTTCACTGACGGGATGGTTTATTTGTTTTGGAGATTCGCCAGTATCTTGGAAGACTAAGAAGCAACCAACTGTGTCTCGTAGCTCGGCTGAAGCAGAATATCGTTCCATGGAGGCGGCTACATGTGAATTGAAATGGTTGAAACAATTACTCAGTGATTTGAGAGTTTATCATCCACAAGCGATGAGTCTTCTTTGCGATAGTCAATCATCTTTATATATTGCGAAGAACCCTGTTTTTCATGAAAGAACAAAACATATTGAAGTGGACTGTCATCTAGTAAGGGATGCGGTAATACAAAAGATTATTCTACCTTCATATACTCCTACCACAATGCAGTTGGCGGATATATTCACAAAGTCGTTGGGAAAAGCTCAGTTCCATGCTATTTTATCCAAGATGGGCATTTGTGACCTGCATGCTCCGTCTTGAGGGGGGTATTGAGACACGTGACTGAGACTGTTTAGGAAAGTCTCAGTTAGGTACGTCTCTTAGAGATTGTTTAGGAAACTCTTATATAATAAAACTTCTAAGCTCGGTAACAAATCATTGTTTAGGAAAGTCTTATATAATAAGACTTCTAAGCTCGGTAACAAATCCGAGAATCCGAGACTGATATGGAATGTACTTTGATTAGGACTCTTTATATTGGTCAAGAGTTAGAGTCGTGTTAGGAAGTTAATTCTTTCCCAAGTATGAATCATATATATATGTATCATCGTATTGTAAAAGGGAGAACAAGTTAATAAGAGATATCAAATTCTTAACATTATGTTTGGTTGGTGTGTGTAGGGCTTCTTATTTACAGTCAACTCCATTACGAAGAAACATAATTGGTTAGATTGCGATTAGGAAAGTGACAATATATCAAGTGGCCTAACAACTTTGCACCGAACCATAGTACAAATTAGTTTGTCAATTCTGTCCGAGTTTCGCAAACTAACTTGGTCCCTAAGAGCGTCCACAGTGGTGCGAGTATAACCAAAGACCAAAGACTAAAAAAAAAGACCAAATTTGGGTTTAGTCCGTCATGTGGCATAGTGGGAAAAGAGTATATTTGGTGGCGCGTTGATAAACATTACGCCTGGGATCAGGCGTTGGTAAAGATAACGCCCGAGTGGGGCGTTGGTAAAGATAACGCCCGAGTGGGGCGTTGGTATAGTCTACGCTTCAGAAACAAAAAAAAAAAAAAAAAAATGGGGCGGAGGTATAAAGCCCGCCCCATGCAAGTTTCATAAATTGTGAAGTAGAAATTGGAGTGGGGCGTTAAGTATATGAACGCCCCATTTCGCGCGTTAACTTTATAAACGCCCCATCAGGCGTACATTTAATCAACGCCCCGTTTCAGGCGTACATTATATCAACGCCCCTTGTGTAGCGGACATTATATCAACGCCCGATGTGTAGCGGAGATTATATCAACGCCCGACTATATTTGGATTTGGTCTTGATCGCAGACCAAATTTGGTCTGGATTTTACTCTTTGATCACATTTTGATCGATGGTCCGTCCCACTACGCCAGCCCACTGAAAATTTGGGTTTACTCGTCCATTGCAGTTGCTCTAAGTGCGTCAACGATAAAAAATACTAAATTTGGTGTTGGCGAGTCCAGAGCTCCGCTGACGAGTATCATCACTCAATGACCATACCAAATAATACCAACTTATTCCACAACAATCTAATCTCTGATGTCACCATTAAGACTTGCTTAAGAAATTTGAGTGCGTCTTCACCCATTTGCCTCTTAACTGCATTTGTGTGATCATGAATTTGTTATGGGTCTTCGGCATTGTCCCATGCCTTTTGCTTATAAGTAAGTCTAATATTGCATCAAACGTATTGCATCGACAACTATTAGCTTGTTTATGTTCACTAACATAGTCATATAAAGATGTAAAAGTCCTAAAACATTGAGATGGTGGAGGAAATTGAAGATGGGTTCAACCAACAAATAATTAGAGCCTATTTAACTCATAATGGATCCAGAATAGTCGTACACATCAAGTTTCCTTGAAGGATACGAAACTAGATTCGGTTTAACAGTCCTCCAGAAGAAGAATCAAACAAGAATGAAAATAGCGATTTGGTTTCAAGATATTCCAAGATTATCTCCGATCTGTATCCGGAGTGTTCGTGCTACTGGTGAAATTATATTTTGTTAAATTCGGAGGAAAGAAAAACATTGTAACTAATAAAAATAAGAATTCATATATTCTCGATTTTTTTTTTCGATGAAGAAGAAAATCAATTAGAAAGAAAAAGAATATACAAGGGGCTACTTATAAGAAGTAAGAAGCAAAAGAAAAAAAATAAATAAACTACAATGGACTCACCTAAAAATTACGTCCCAGTTGTAGATAATATCAAAAGTGTTCTCTCTTAAACTAGGTTTGAAAACTGATGACCAAAAAAGTAGCAAAGTTTTGGCATTTTGAGAAACTTGATCGATGTTCATGCTCTTCTTTTTTTTTTATCCACCCATTGGAGTTTTTAAGCAAATGGAAATGCTCAACATAGTAGTATGCCTTCAAATAATAATAATGGTGACTTGCGATATAGCCAAAACTAATTGAGATATTTCGTAAAAGGTCGCATGTTTATTATCTAATTAGGGTTTGGGTCGTAGATCATGCGGTTGATGCTTTAGGGTCGGTAAACTAACTTTGGCCGTTTGTTTTTTTCCCAAAATGTCCTTATAAAAGACTTAAATAACATTGTATCCTAACCTCAGTTAGAGTGTTAGACTTAACCAACAGACCCGACCCTATTTTTTATTACCCGATGTAAGTATCTTTTAGTAATGTTTCTTTTCGTGTTATTTTTCTAGACTCTCAACCTATTCTGTTCATAATCTCAGTGGTTTAGTTTTTAACGCACATTACTTCTTTAGTTAATGGGTTCACAGAGCGAGAAGTGACTTTAGCAGCAGAGAAATCAGTCCACTTCAAAGGAAGATTGAGATAAGGTTTGGGGTTTTTGATAGATTGATGGGTTTTGCAGAGATGGTGAATCTCGAATTCGAAGAACTGATGATGATGATGAGATTGAAGTAGATTATTATTTTTATTTTATTTTGTTGTAGAGTGTTTGATGACAAGATGATAAATTACTAACCTAATTACTGTTAAGGATTGATTGGTTTTTATTACTGTCAATTTCAACAAATTTGGTTCAGGCTAACCTAATTTTTGTTAGGTAATTTGATAAATTGGTAAATGAGATTTACACATTTGGGGACTTTATCTGTTTGTTATGAATTAGGGGAAGCATATTTAGGAAAGATTGATAAGGGTTTATAGATGCACTGAAGGTGTTTGGTTTTGGTTCTAAGATAGGTGCCTGATGTTGTACGCCGGGGACATTGCTCTATCGGTGTGTGATTGTTTTGCGGTTGATTTTCACGGTTTGGAATGAGATAAAACAGTTAGATGGGAGAGTATATGGGTGATGATTTAGGGAGTAAAATAGAACCCTCTTTTACAAAAATTTAAACAGTCAACATCAGTCAAGGTATGGTCAGGGCGTGCTAAAATATAAAAAGTCAAGTGACATTTTTTTAACAGTTTTTGGTTAGTATGCACCAACGGCATGTTCTATAACCCAGACCCTAATTAGTCAATAAACTTACAACCCTTTTACAAAATATGTCAACTAAATTTTATTCTGCCATAGTGATCTGACCTCTGTCTTTGGATATACCAACTCACCGTCGGTACCAAATTCAGTGATGGAAATCATGTCCCAGCCGACCTCGAAATGGCTAGGTTTGATTACCGATCGGTAGACTCATAGTACCACTAACCATGATTAGGGCTGTTCATGGTCGGTTTTGGTTCGGTTTCTAGCCAAACCAAAATCGAAACCAATACTATTGGTTTCTAAAAATCTAAACCAAACCAATCCATTAACCATTGGTTTGGTTTCCAAATGGTTCCAGTTGGTTTCGGTTTGTCCCAGTGGTTTTTGGTTAACCAATAATTATGTCAAACCAAAAAAAAAAATCACAAATCTACAGATAAGAAAATCGTAGTTGCCGATAGTATTGGTTTACACAAATTTACAGACAAAAAAAATACAAAAAATATCAAGAATAGTTAAAGCTTACTATAATTCTAGAGATCAAAAGAAGATATATAATATATCTTAATTTAGTTATTGACAAATAAAAAAGAAGGAAGACGGGAAGAAAAAAGTCGAGTAGCAGCGGCAGTAGTTGGGGGTGGAGAAGGGAGGCGACTGAGAGAAGGAGAAAGAGAAAGAGGGAGAGTATCATAATGAAATATTAAATTTAGGGTTTCTATTTATCCTCTAAATCAATAGGTAGAATCTAATACTTGTAAATTAAAGGTAGAAACTAAGTTTAAAAATTAATCGGTTTTCTAATGGTTTTTGGTTCGGTTTTAGAGGTCAAACCAAACCAAAACCAACACTATCGGTTTTTCACTTTCTACACCGTAACCAATCCATTAATAAATGGTTCGGTTTGGTTTCTTCCTAATTGGTCTGGTTTGGTCCGGTTCCAGCGAAAAACCGAAACCATGTTCAGCTCTAACCATGATCGAGTCAACCCCATCATCAAGAACTAAACACTTGCAAGAATGTAATTGTTGAGACACATTAGGCTAGTGGTACTAGAACATCCCAACTTGAATCATGAGCGCAACTTGTATCATGCTGTGGTGTTCTGACCTAGAGATTTTAAAGATATTCCGGTCCGTTCGTTTTGTTCCTTTCCGTACGATTTCATTAACCATTTGTAATACTGAGTTTTTTTTTTTTTCCTTTTTCTAAATACTGCATATTTTAACAACACTGTTCCCCTTTATTACTGAACCAATTTACGTTACTAAACATGTATAAATGATTGATTGATTATTCGATAACAATCTAATTCCTGGTGTCATATATCCTTAGACTTGTATGGGAAATTTAAGTGGCTCTCGACCCATTTGCCACTTTACAAATTCGCCACTGCTGTACTAGCAATAACATGAACAACATGTGGATAGATTTGGCTCACACAATTTGGTTCATTTGTCTGATCATGAGTTTATTATGGGTCGTCTGCACAGTTTCTCATGCCTCTTTAATTATATTTATAAGTTTACTTTTCCATCCACTTTAGAGTGCATATTAATATATTGATTTGAATGAATTTTTTAATCTCGAAGTTAGAGGTGTAAAACGTGCCGGCCCGGCACAGCCCGGCATACTAAGTCGCGTGTTTCACGTGACATGTGCCGTGCTGGGCTGTGCCAACGATTTAAACGTGATGTGTCGTGTTGTGCTTTACTAGTCAAAAACTAGGCACAGCACAGCCCACAGGCACAAAACATGATGTGTTGTGCCGTGCCGTGTCGTGCTGGCACACGTGTTATAAACAATTTGAGATCACTTGATGGTATACATTAAGTCGGACATTATCACGATATCTAAATAGACAATATGTGAATTAATGTTCTAATCAAGTATATATGGGTAATGACATTATAACAACGATATTTCCAAATATTTAGGTGTTATATGTGTTGTTATAAAAATAAGTCGGTATAAAAGGTCAAAAACTAGATAGAATAGTAACTCTTTTGTAAAATATACACAAAATATGATGTATTATACCTTGTTATATTATGTATCTGTGCATGCTATGATGTGCTTTCTTAACGTGCTGTGCTGGGCTGGGCCACATGCTAATCCGTGCCGCGTGATGTGCTGGACTAATGTGCCCATTAGTCAAACCCAGCACATCTCATTTAACTAACGTGATGTGCCGTGCTGGACTGTGCTCGTGTTGGCGCATCCCAATTTACACCTCTACTCCGAAGTTTTTAAACCATTAAGATGGAGGAGGAAATTGAAAGACAGGGATAATAAGATATTGATAAGGATTGCCAATTTGAATGAGTGCATATTAAGATATTGATTTGTAAGCTTAGTCTATCTATGTGTTTTTTTTGCATTTCTTTGTCTTATAATGGTTGTTATAACTGGCAGACATGTCCGTCTAATATTTGTGCTTAATTTTTTTGTCTACAAAGAAATGAGTTGACGGGTCTGTTGGAGTATTGGAGGATCTTCCTCTTGAATATTTGTATGTAATATATGCCCTTTAATGTGCATGATAAGCTGTAGTTGAATGATAGGAAATCGTGTCTTGTTAACATTCTAAGTGCCGGTCAGATTATTCTTGTGATTCTATGTTTTTTCATTTCCAGCTACCTCTAGATGGTTAAGTACACTGGATTGTTTCTTGCGAAACTTCGTGACGTAGCTCATCTAAGGTATTTCGATTGTTTTTTTTCTTTTTCTTTTTCTGAAATTCATGCTTTTCAATTATATTCTTGTTACTGATGCTTCTTTCCCCACACCCACAGGTTTGAGTCCAATGACTTCTTTGACGACGCTGATGGCCCACCAACTGTTATGGGGGATGGTGGTGGTGGAGAGCCATTCGATTTCACTCCCTCATATCAAATCTCACCTCCCCCTCCCACTCCCATGTTGTCAAGCCCTCCCCCGCCCCGCCCACACACACTCACACAAACATAAATCTGCTTCAAGACTTCTTGCAGGGCTCATCGCAGGTGGTATTACATTGATGGCATGTCTTTTTGGTGTAGTTTGTGGTTACTTTTATTCATAAAAACCAAATGGTATCAGATTTGAAGGTAATATTTTGAGGATATGTTTCTCTTACAAAACTTTACATGTCCATCAAAATGAGAGCATTCCGAAATGTATAACACCACCATCTACTACTTTGAAAATGAACCGTTGAAAATGAACCGTTGAAAATCAACGAATTTTTAACCATTACAATTAAGATGGGTAGATGGTGAGGTTTAGTATTTCAGAATACGCTCATTTTTGGTAGAAAGGTAGAGCTTCTCAATAAGAATGTAACCGCAAACTATTAGTTTCGAATCCGGTATTATTTGATTTTTATTCATAAAAATGACGTACAATGTGTAAGATAATGTGAGAATAAACATACACCACTTACCTGAAGTTCTCTAATTGTTGGCTGGAAAGCGCTCATAGTCTTAACCAAACTATAAATAATAAATTCCGGTTTTAGCCAAAATTGGAACGGTTTCTTAACCAAGCTATCCTTTTCTGGCTTCCTTTCTAGTGCTCTCTCTTTTTAGGAAAGTTAAAAGCCAAAGAGAAAGAATCCCCTCACACTTTATTCTCACACTATCTCACACTTTCGGATCCAATTATGTGAATAAAAACCAAATAATAACGAATTTGAAGATAAAATTTTGGGGATATGTTCCTCTTGGAAAGCTCTACATACCTATCAAAAATGAGCGCATTCAGAAATGTATAAAACCATCATCTACCGATTTTAATTTCAATGGTAAAAAACCCATTGATTTTCAACGGCTCATTTTGAAAGTCGTGGATGGTGATGTTATATGTTTCAAATTACGGTCATTTTTGGTGAGAATATAGATCTTTCTCAGATGAAGGTATCCCCAAAATATTAGCTTCAAATTCATAGACGTTTAAGTCAAGTTTACAAAAATGACGTTTAATCTATCAAAAATGGTCTTTTTAGCTTGCCATTGAACCAAAGAGAGACGGTGTCCGATTTTCGCGCGATTACATTGGTTATTGGATCATCATCGAATCAGATCAGAGAAGGGGTTATGGGGTCAGATCAGAGTTTAGGAAACATATTTCAAGGTTTGAAGATTAGTGATGGTAATGCTAAGAAGTGGTTTCAGTTGGTAAGCGGAGATAAAATGATGATTGGAGGTTCTTTACCCTCTAATGTAGATCAGAAAAATGGAAAAATGCTTGGAAGTTGATTTCAAATAAAATATCAAAGAGCAAATCTCAACTTGCTAATCAAGTTTCGATTGACTGCAAATACAAATATTTCATCGTAACAAAGGTTTCAAATGGATTGTTGTTGGAGGAAAAAACAGGAAATAAAACAAGAAATACTAAGGATGTTATTTAAGTGACGATGAGTAGGGAGGCTATCGTATGGACGAAGAATATTATGAGAAAGGAATCAAAAAGGAACATCTATGGGCAATGGTACTGGACGTTTCAAATGAATCTATTTACCCTTTGGGTTTCTTTTTGTTAAGTTCTCTTTCGTGGTTTTTTTTTTTTTTGCTTGTACTTTATTGGATTTTCCCATATTAATTAGTTCTCAATCTTAATAACCTTCACCGCATTTTCATATTTTTCACGAATTTTATAATTGTATTCTTGTTTAATCTCCCTACCGGAGATTGTATCTTATAGGTTTTCTTTGACTATTATGTCAATTCTATCAAGTAATGTCCATGACAAGGGAGTGTCTTCTTCTCTGGTCATTGAAATGCCAGCATCCAAAAAGATGGTTTCTTTTGTGGTATTGAATGCTCTACCTTTCACCTTTTCTAAAAGGAGATTTATACCAGCTATTAAGCTTACTAACAATATGTATGAGAAGGGTTTAAATGTCTCATCGGAAAACTTGATTTGAAGGTAAACATGGAAGATGTTAAGGATCAATTGGTATCCCAATGGAATCATACAGGAGAAGTGAAGATCATTCCAATTGGGAGGGGATTCTTTGTTATTAAGCTAGAAAATGGAAAAGATAAGACTAAGATATGGTCAGGAGATTCATGGAAAGTGTCTAATCAAGTTCTACAACTTAGAGAATGGGAGCCCAGGTTCAACACCGAAAATCAGCGGACATCATTGGCTAAGGTTTGAAATAAATTCCCAGGATTAAGCCTGGAGTATTGGACAGAGGAGAACTTGTTGACAATGGCTATGGATTTCGGTAAACCGATTCAGGTAACTCTTGCATTGCATTTTGGTTTTTGTGCAACTGTACTAGTAGAAGATTCCAGATCGAGTATGGGTAGGTAAAGGTGCTGATGATGATATTTAAAAAGTCTTTTGGAAATGCGTAGAGATTCTAAAAGTCCCTAAATTTTGTTCCAAATTGTGGGTCATTTGGTCTCTGATTGTATATCAATTCTAAAACAAGCTCCTAAAGCCACTGAGGATACTATTGTTCTAGGTGAAACTTTTAAGAAGAGAAAAAGAGGTCCATAAAAGCAACTGCAGTGGACGAGCAAACCTATAATTATGGTCCAGGGACGAGACGCAACGGGACGGAGTAAAGACTAAAATCTGGACCAAAACCAAATTCCAGACCATATTTGGTCTGGGACCAAGACCAAAACTATATATAGTGGAGCGGAGGTATAATCACCGTTTGGCATCGGGCGTGTGTATAATCTGCGCCTGTTGTGAAACGTACGTAAAGTCACCGCCCCATAAAGAGGCGTGTATATAAGTTACGCCCGGTTCAGGCGTTGATAAAATGTTCGCCCGTTGGGACGTTGCTAAAGTTTACGCCCCACGTTAGGCGTTCATAAAATTAACGCCCCATTCAGACGAAGATTATACAAACGCCCCAGCCCGGCGTTGATATTCTTAACGCCCCACGCCAGGCGTATATATAGTTAACGCCCAACGCCAGGCGTTTATATAGTTAACGCCCCAGACAGGCGTTGATATAATTAATGCCCCACTCCAGGCGTTTATATAGTTAACGCCTCAGACAGGCGTTGATATAATTAACGCCCCACGCCAGGCGTTTATATAGTTAACGCCCCATCCCGGCGTTGATATAGTTAACGCCCCACTCCAGGCGTTTATATAGTTAACGCCCCAAGCTTGAGTTTAAAAAAAAAAATACTTAGACAAAATTGATTTTGAAATTTTTTTATACCGTTGGTAATTCGAACGTTGAAGAAAATGGAACGTTGGATAATTTGGAACGTTGGAAAGTTTGGAAGACATTTCGGAACGTTGAAAATTTCGGAAGAAACACCTATATATACACATGAGATCCTGTGACATTTTCCCACGACTAAATACTTCAAACTATCCACACCAATAAGAAGAAATATTGTTTCTGCTTTCAAATCAGTTGGAAAATTTTCACGGATTCGCTTACAATGGCACCAAGAGTAGCACGAGGTCCAAATTTTACGACAATCGAAGATGTAACAATGTGTAAAATTCATTTAT